>NC_030429.2:26642585-26787585 GCF_001660625.3 Ictalurus punctatus | reverse complement strand
GATTAGTTAAGCTACCTGAACACAGCACTGCGATCAAATTGAAGTTAAGCCCCGCCCCTGCTTGACCGTCTTTCACCTGAAATCAGGACGCGAGTTTTATTTTTAAGCCTTTATTTGTAAATCAGCCTCGCTTTGTTTATTTTATTTCATTTTATTTATTTTTAAAGGAGCAATACGATGTGAAATGCAAATCTAAAATGTTGCATATTGCTCCTTTAATCTCCCACAACATGAAGGAATTGTGGGTATTGTAGTCCGGTTGCAGTACGACTCGTTGCCTTGTATTTGATTGTTTGTACCAGTTTTATCCTTTAACTGTGGATATTGGACTACATGGAATGACATCGTATAAGTCTGTCCCACTATCTTTTTTTAAAGCAGCAATAAGTCAGATTGTGCCACGTTAAGAGAAAAATATTTTGGAATCGGTCGCACTTACACAGTGTGCACGTTGGTTTAAATTCGAATGCTTTGAAAATCGTGATACTACAATGTTGCATATTGCTCATTTATTCTCCCACAACATGAAGGAATTGTGGGTAATGTAGTCCGTTTGCAGTAAGAATCATTGCCTTATGTTTCATTATATTTGTACATATTTTATCCTTTAACTGTGTTATAGTAGACTTCATGTAGCCATACGATGAAGACGGGGAAGGAATGTAAAAGACTGAAATAAAGGGAAGAGATGATAACATGATAAAATAGTACTGAGGGATATACACATAGATGCTCAGGTTTACCTACTGGTTTTAATCCTTTGTCTACTTGTTTTCATATTTAAGCAACGATAAGTAAAATCGACAACTATTAATATCACTTAGCAGTTGTAAAAGTAGGCTTTTAGATGAGAATAAGACGTGAGAGTTTATTCCTACAATATTACAGTGGTATAAAAAGCCATGTAACTAAATGTTGCATATTGCTCCTTTAATAGCACGCAACAGGGAAGAATTGTGGGTATTTTCGGCATGCGTCAATAGTGTAGTTTCATATCATACAGTAGTAACTGTTTAAGGTTGTATCAGTATATGATATTATAGCATATATTGTAGCAGTCAGTGATGTTATTTTATCTTTTCTAACTGAATCATGGGATTGTTTTCTTAGAGACAGACTCATCCTTCAAATTTGTCCAAAATAAGGGCCTTATGTTCACACCAGCAGCGAGGCGTCATTAAAAAAAACACACTGGTAGCTGGCGATTACAGTGAAAAGGAGGCGGAGCAACTAGCTGCGATGCAAATTATGCAAAAGATTTAATCACAGTTAAACTTTATACAGATAACGCGTTGTGGCAGTTCAGGTCCCAGCATTTCCTCTAGAGAGTTTATTTTTTAAAGGAAATGCATCTGATTCATGGTCGAACTGGGTGGTACGTTCTGGGTGGTACGTATACGCTCTGTAGCTAACTGTTAGGACCATATTCCCACATTAATAGTGTTACCATAGCAACCGGCAATGACCCCAATGGTTTGAGAGACGACATGGCGCTGCTGGTGAGAAGGCAGCGGTCTTGGGAATGTGAACACTGCCTAGAACTGTAACCTCTTCCGAAATGGAACACAACAACAATATTGTTTGGTGTGAATATCGCAATATTTCATACGACAAGATTATCATGTCTATCGGTATTCTATAAGTTTATTCTTTAGTCGTCTTGAAGGAAGTAAAGGGAAGGTAACGGGTATCGTAGATATATCGGATCCTGATTACACGGTTTATGATATCTGCATGGTTATTTAGTTTGTGACACGAAACACGAGGCGCTAAGTAAGGACCCTAGGAAGACTGCCTCAAATTCTACCTACATTGCCTTGCATAAGTATTCACCCCCTTTGAACTTTTCCACATTTTGATGGGACAACCATAGCCTGGACACTCCACAAAGCCAGTTTTATTATTATTATTATTTAGAAGAAGGAATTCATTACTGAAAAACAAATTAAGATGAAATTCCATCTGGTGACTCAGCAGACACGTGGACAAATGTTCTCTGGTTTTATAAGAACAAATTTGAACTTTTTGGCGCTACATTTAGTGGACACCCAACACTGCTGATCACCATCCCCACTGTGAAGCATGGCGGTGTTAGCATCGAGTTGTTGGCATGCTATTCATTATCAGAGACTGGGAAACTGTTCAGGGTTCATGAGGAAAACCTGTACCAGTCTGCAAGAGACTTGAGATGGGGGCGGAGCTTTGCCTTCCAGTAGGACAATGACCCTAAGGATCCAGCCAGAGCTACACTGGAGTGGTTTAACGCCACGAACCTGATGTGTTCAAACGGTCCAGTCAAAGCCCAGATCTCAGTCTGATTGAGAATCTGTGGCAAAACTGCTCTTCGTTAACGATGGTCTCTGTTCAGTCTTACAGATCTTGAGCAGTGTTGCTAAGAAGAATGGGCAAAAAACATCAGGATCCAGATGTTCAAAGCTTATCGAGACATAGGCCTAGCTGTAATTGCAGCCAAAGGTGATGACCTGGGGGGGGGGGTGAATACTTATGCGAGGCACTGTATTTGTGCTATTTATCTAATGTCTAATCGCGATGTATCGTAACATTTGTTTGATTGTTCACACATACCTCACTCATCACAGCGTGTCAAAGCCTCAGGTGGACGACGATCTTCCACAATCTTCACACGCCAAATGTCTCGGCTGACTACATTTATGGTAAAAATTTCACAATTCTAATGTTTTATTAATGTCTGGATGCATAAGAGACGCACCAGGTTTTAACAGTGTAATAGATTTATGGGATTTTAGCGTTATTAGGTGAATAAGGGAGTGAGATATGAGTAAAATGTTTTTAAATTTTTAAGAAACGGTGTCTTATGTGATTAAACAAGGCAGTATTGGATGTGTGGTTTGTTTGTTGCTTTATCTCATATTTGTCTGCATTGAACTCATATGGAACTCATTTTTTAAAAAAGATTTTTATTTAAGGACTAAGCGGAGATGATGGGACTTATTCTGTTATCCTGATCTCATTACTAAATCCACTGTAGTGTTCATTTCTTAAATCCTTGAAACATGAAATAAAGAAACTGTTTTCGAGACTAATTATCCAGTGTTCAGTACAGTTTTTATAGAAAGTGTTGAGTTTTTTTGGGGGGGTCTGGATACATTTTAAATACTAAACATGTGACCTGAATGTTGTCACTGCAGATTTATTCTAATAAAGTTTGATGTTTAAAACAACCATCAGTCTCGTTTGTTATTGGAAGAAGAATAAAATAGAACTGTAATTTTATTGCGATTTTCTCAGTCAGTTTACAGACATCAGTGGCTGGAGAAACTCCCTAAAGTGGAGCTCAGGAGGAACAAACCTTGGGAGGAGCCCATCTTTCTCAGGCCAGGATGTGACTCAGAGGCTTTTTAAAAACAAAAAAATGTGATTATGTAGCATTTCTAATTCATATGGAATGTAAAGCATTGGTTGGCAATAAGGAAAACTTTGGATGAATTAAATAATTCCCAGATTTCAATGTGGTCTCATATTTTTGGACTCAACTGTATCGTCCAAAAGTCCGAGGCCAAATTGAGATATGGGATTTTTTTTTTATGTTTTTTTTTTTTTTCATTTAAAGGTGGAAATAAACAGAAGGTTTTACATTTTTTAATTATTTAAAACAAAGAAAGTAAATGTTCAGTATTTTGAATGTTTAATAATTAGTTCTAGGTCCCTTTTTAAATGTAAGCAAATGTGTCATATTGATAATGACCATGTTAACTGCTTTGTACTATAAAAAGATCAGATTTTCCTCATGTCTGATCTCTTCTACTGAAGCGTGTGATCAGACGACACTCCGACGAAATTGATCTAAGATGGATCATAAGGTTTTACACAAACGTGTGGACTCCATGCCACACTGTCATTAAAGCAAAAAGGAGACACACCCTGAGAAACTCTGAATTTCATGTAGATATTTAAAAGATTCTGCTTTTCACTCAGGTTGGTGTCAGTAATAAAATTTGTAATGAAAATTGTATTAAATTAGCAAAGAATGAAAAATATATGCGTTTTTACTAGCGCTCTCAGACTTTTGGACCCTGCTGTACGTTGCAGGTCTCAGTATAGCTGTTTTCAACCCACCTCTTCTGACTTCCCCTGATGACTCAGAATGACATGAGCATGTAGCGAGAAGCAAATTATTCAGTCACAATGCATTTTTCTCTAAAAACAAAACCCACACTGTAGCTGGGTGTTGTTTTCTGCCTCCACCAGCTAGGGGTTTTTGGGTTGTGCGTCTGTTCAAGATTGTTTTTAACGAGATATCTTAAGAGTGAGCTGTTGAATGTTTGTAGGCTTTATAATGAATGATAATGATAACCAGCAGATGAACTGATTAGAGTTGGAACTGATCCAAACATGGTTAAGGTCACAGCAAGGTCAAATGTCAGAAATAGTTTTTCTTCAATAGCTTCCTCCCTGCTTGAAGCATATTTTAAGGGTATTTGAGGCGTACAGTTGAGCAAAAAGAAGGACTAGACTTGGTGGTAGCAGAGGCCGCCTTGTCGAAGCCACTGGCGTTGAGGTCCACTTGTTTTTTCAACTATCCCTGCTGAAAAAAAAATAACAATAGAAACTATCACATAAATTCTAATGGTTTCCAGTACAAATACCATTACAAACCATTAGCTGTTAACCATTAAAACCATTACCATTACTGGTCCTCAATGGTATCCACTAGACACAACACGCCACAAACAGAAGGCAACAAATTACCAGTATAGACCCACAGGGTCAATACAATTTCCATTATAACCATTAAAGCCATTACAAATTCTATGAGGGGTTCTTCATGTGTTTTTTTCTTCAGCAGAGATGTATTATGCTAACTAGCTAGCTAGGTTACTTCATCTGTCATAATAATTGGAGGATTAAAATATTTATTGAATAGTTATTTTTGCTATAAATAGATTCAAATGTAATTCAACAATCCGTTAACGGTCGTGAATTGTGTGTTTTCCATTAAAAAGCCCAAAGTAATATTAGCATCGCATATTATTCTTATTTGATGTCCTATCTACCCGCTCTTAGTGATTCACAAGCACAGATACTCGCTTTAGTTAATGATATTTAGTTTCTTAAATTCACAGATTACGATAACAGGTGATTGTTTTTTTAAAAAAAAAAACAAAAAAAAAAACAAACAACAACAAACAAACAAAAAACCTTTTAAATTAAAGTTTGTAGTCGTCGAATCATAAAAAAAACTACAATTCCCGATAACCAAAAAAAACGGACGTTGAACTCGACCGCTTCCGGCGCGAGACCGGATGTTCCTGTTGCACGCGGCGCGGAGGCCCTTTTCTCTCTCTACGAAGTGCCAGTGTGGACTTCAGACACGAGTGAGTGGCAAATAATTGCATATTTGGCGTCTAAAGTGGTACAAAACCGCGATATTTTGCATCGTACAGCTTTGTAAAGGTGTCGCGAAATCGAGAAGACAGCCTCAGAGGTAGTTTTTGGAGAGAAGTGTTTAAAAAGGGATAAAGATGAGGGAGTTTAGCTGGAGCACGCGGCGGCCATTAGGCTCTGGAGTTAAAGAGTGATTTCAGAAGTGAAATATAACCGCAGTGAAGCGGGATAAACTTACTGTCTATTTTAAGTGTAAACAGTGTGTATACATATTATTTGTCGAATTGTCTTTACATGTTATAAACTAATCTAATCTCTGCCCTGTCGGGTTTGCGGCCTGCGTTATCGGTTCAGTACATGGCGCGTGCGGAATTTGAACAGAACTGTGGATTTATTCTACAAGATATTTATTCATGTTTAGGTTGGTTTGGTTTAATTTGGCCGCTTAAGTCTATAAAGACAACATTATATTTAATAATTTAATGGTGCACAAGCGAAAATGTGTCCTAAAGCTATAGACGTTTTCATTGTAAACTGGTGAAATCAATCCATCTGGAGCTTTTAGCTTTGTTTCAGACCTGTGAGACTCAGGGACATGATGGAGGTGGAGGGGTTTAGTTAAAATTATTAAATAAGATGTCTGTATGGCTCTCTTTCTAGCTTGTAATAAGGTGTCCGTGATTCTCCTGCTGTTTAATATATTCACAGCCCCAAATTCACTCTCATTACTGATTTGTTCCTTCTCCCTGCTGAAAACCCCCCAAAACAATAGAAACCCTCATAGAAGATGTAATGATTTTAATAGGAGTTATATTGCTTTTATTGGAAATTTTAGGTGTCTACTGGTAATTTGTTGCCTTCTGTTGGTGGCATGTTGCGTCTAGTGTATACCATTAAGGACTAGTAATGGTTTTAATGGTTAGCTGGTGGTTTGTAATGATGGTTTTATTGTATTTTTTTCTCCCAGCTGGGATGTTTGACATTCATTATGATCGTTAAGTTTATTACGTCAGGGTTTCTGCTCTTTTTGCTGGTTCAAATCTCTCAATATATGATATTAATGTATCCGATCACTTGTTCTATGTAATGTGTGCAGTATTCGTTTTGTACGGATTATTCAAATTAGCATCAGTGTTCACAAATTGGCCCGTTCGCATCACTCCAAAAGACATTGTGGATAATTATTACTTCATAAAGCTGTGATTTTAAAATGAGGAGGGTGGAAGGCAAATCTACCGCTTTGATCGCTTGTTCACGTGAGGATCGTTCGTTTGGAAGCCCGGGACTAAAATCAGACTGTTTACTGGGATTTGCTTTCACACTGCCTTCAGATGAACACATGGATTTGTTTCAGGGCTGGGCGGTATGACCGAAATATCATGGATACTTGATGGCATTTCTATGATACGCGATCAATATCGGGATGTATAAATTGGCCAACAAACTGTCTGCAGAACTGCTGTGAAATAAAACAAAAATCCTTTAAGCTGAGATTGATGCTACTTTTCTTTAATGCTGACAAAGAAGATTAAGTGGGGTTTTTTTTAAAGAAAGAAATTGTCAAATTGACACCATCCATTCATACCGTTTAATGTGTATTTATTTAAAATGGTTTTTTTTTTCTAAAATACAGAAGTGTATCTTGTAATCATTTATCATGGTATAGAGAGTAGTAGTTTATCCTCCAGCAGATAAATTAGTAACTGCAAACAGTCAAAGATGGAAGAAGGCTAGCAGTTAAAACAGGAGCTGTAGTCTGGTCCCCACTCATCATCCTCCCGTTGGTATAGCGATTACAGATTTAACGTCAATGGGCTGACTCCAGTGTGTACTGGTTTCTCTTCAGAATGGCGGACTGGGAGACTGCGCCGGCCGTGGCCGAGACGCCCGAGATCAAGCTGTTCGGGAAATGGAGCACAGATGATGTGCAGATCAACGACATCTCCCTCCAGGTGAGAATATTCTCCTGATAACGAACGCTTGTCACGTCGGAGCGAGGCTAGAGTCACATCCCGACACTTTGGCCGTTGTCCTGGTGTGCTATAGCTCTCGCAGATTAATCACTCTGTGCTAATTCATTGGCTGCTGCTTCTCCGTCGCTCAGCCAGTCACCCGCTCAGAAACACTCCCCCTTTACGACGCAGGATGCCTCACGACGCATGCTCAGCTCTTAAGTTTCGTTTTTTCTCTTCTTCAGGACTACATCGCTGTGAAGGAGAAGTATGCCAAGTACCTCCCTCACTCCGGAGGGCGCTACGCCGCTAAGCGTTTCCGTAAAGCTCAGTGCCCTATTGTGGAGCGTCTGACCAACTCCATGATGATGCACGGGCGCAACAACGGCAAGAAGCTGATGACCGTGCGCATCGTTAAACACGCCTTCGAGATCATCCATCTGCTTACTGGAGAGGTAAGGGGGGGGTTGAGTACGCTGGAGTATTCCTGGGTTCTCCATAGGGTTACAGAGGCCATGGGTGCTGTCTGGATGGTTGGTTGGGAAGTTTGAAATTATACAAAGGAATTGAAGTTGTTTTCACGATGTTTTCGCCATTATCCTTTCCATATTTGGGAAAGAAAGCTGGCAACACTTAATGTACTTGCAGTCAAAAGTGGATTAACTTAAAGTCCCTGTGAAGTGCCTTGAAACTCGGCAGCAATATTCGCTATGTGGATGTAATTTCCAATGAAACAGGAAGTCAGAGTGGGACATACATAGTGCCTCCTCCAACTTTTTAAATAGCCAATGGCGTTTATTTTACCTCACAGCCCAGGTTAAGCCGTACTTGACAATCATTAGCATGGATTTTTATAACGTTAAGGATGCAACACTTCAGATTCTAGTGAGCATCTGATTGGACAGAAAGCCTTATGAGAAGTGCAGAATGATGTCATCGAAACTGTTGATCCGTTTCGGTGGTAGTGAGAGTGTAAATTTTGAACGCGTATATATGCTACATGCTAATTTTGTCATTGTTTTGGTGAACATATTCATACTAAAAGCCACTTAACTTGAGTTATGATTTCATGAGGACTTTAAATTGTTCACTCAGGAAGAAAACATGTTCAAAGCAGTAATCCTATGGAGTAGTGTTTTTCAAAACGTCTTGAGCTTCTTTTGGCGATGAGAGTCTATCACACGCCAATCACACACACTTTCATCCAAACTCCAAACTGATAGTTCATTCCTGTTGCCAGCTTACCTTTCTGTCTGAGATCAGGCCACTTCCGATTTTTCAATTTTTAGTGTCTGTGCATAGAGCTCTGAAGTCGCTTTCCACATGCACACGTACTCCTGGTTAATTTTATTAGTTTTATTTTCTTTAGTAATGGTAAACATCATAAGTGGTAAGCAGTAGAGTTGTGCGTGTGATTCTGCTTGGACTGTGTTTCTCCACTGAGTTGTCTGTTTAAATAAGAATTAAAAGTGGAATATAGACCTGATCTTCTTCCAGACACTCCAGAACGAGGCTAGAGTCACATCCTGACACTTGGCCGTTGTCCTGGTGTGCTATAGCTCTCGCAGATTAATCGCTCTCTGCTTATTCATTGGCTGCTGCATCTCCATCGCTCAGCCAATCACCAGCTCAGAGACAGATCATTTCCTACACCACGTCTAGTGTGTGTGTGTGTGTGTGTGTGTGTGTCTGAACGTGGAGTTATCCGATAGTCCTGATGTGACGGGCCTTGTCTCTGTCCGTGTTTTACAGAACCCCCTGCAGGTTCTGGTGAATGCCATCATTAACAGCGGCCCACGTGAGGACTCCACCCGTATCGGCAGAGCTGGAACAGTCAGGAGACAGGCCGTGGATGTGTCCCCACTCCGCAGGGTCAACCAGGTACATTCTCGCACTCACTTAATCCAAATCCATTCGTAGTTATTGGAAGCCGGTTCTGTTTCCCGGTTGTAACACTGCTTACGTTTTTGTAGCAGCCAAGTGGAAAACACAAAAAAACAATATTGTGGACAAACAAGATATGGGTGCATACAGATGTTTAAAAGTTAGCGATCGTTTTAGTGGTATCCCATCCCCTCGCGTGTCTGTAGGTAGGAGTTTATTGCTGGAGGCCATCAGATCAAAACATGTACGATTAAATGTTTGAAATCTGTGTTGAAGACAAAAATATAATTGTGCCAACATATTCATTTCTTTCATTAAAAAAAACTAACATTTTATTTACAAAAAATATATATATTTAAATGGGATGACTCGGCACGAAATATTCTGAAAAGCTGCCCATAAGAGTCCAGCGTAGGTGGGAACGCCTTTAATACTGTTTAAAAAGCATCTGAGGGAAATTCCTCAAGAAATCAGTTGAGAAAACGCCGAGAATACATTTCTGGAAATTCTAAGCAAAATGGGGGTCTACTTTGAAGATGCTAAAATACTCGATTTTGATTTATTCTGGGGATTTTTTTTATCACAACATAATTCCCGTTATCATTCTAAAATGTGGGGGATGAAAAAGAATGTGTCGAAACTTTTGATATATGTATGCATCGATCACAAACACAGATTTACTTGGTGAGTTCCGCAGCATGCCGAGACCATGAGGAACATCACGGCAGTCCTGTCTTGACGTTCCTCATGGTCTCAGCATGCTGCAGAGCTTGCAGAGTAGATCTGAGTTCATTGGCTGCTGCTCCCATTGCTCAGCCAATTACAGTCTACATCTCCTCTCACCTGTAAACACTGTTGATGGTTATTATACAGTTGGTTGTTAATTTGTGTGCGTGTATCTCAGGCTATCTGGCTGCTGTGCACCGGGGCGAGAGAGGCCGCCTTCAGAAACATTAAGACCATCGCCGAGTGTTTGGCTGACGAGCTCATCAACGCCGCTAAGGTAACCAGAGTTATGATGTCATGCAGCAAGGCCTTGTGAAGTCTGCCACAAGAAAAGAGTGAGACTAGAGTCACATCCTGATACTGACCGTTGTCCTGGTGTGCTATAGCTCTCGCAGATTAATCGCTCTCTGCTAATTCATTGGCTGCTGCTTCTCCATCGCTCAGCCAATCACCCGCTCAGAGACACTCCACACACTTGTACCGTCTTTAACAATTTTAAATGATTGAATTTAATATTAGAAGTTTAATCTTCATGGTTGTTAATGTGTTGTGTCTCTGTTTTGGTTCTCAGGGTTCGTCAAACTCGTACGCCATCAAGAAGAAGGACGAGCTGGAGAGAGTGGCCAAATCCAACCGTTAAAACTGCTCGTGCTTTCTACTAAAAGATTGAATAAATTGAGAAACTTCAGATTGTTGTCTCTGATTTCAGCAGAAAACAAAACTGTTCTGCTAATGATTAGCAGCAAGAAAACATGTTATAATGCTCTTCCATCCCCTAATCTGTAATGATAAATAGATTAACGATAGCCAGCATAAGCCTAAACAATTAGTTTTTTTATTTGTTTATAGTTACATTTCATTTGTTAGATCAGATACAGCCAGACCTTCCCCAGCCTCTCTTTTTATATAATTTGTTTAAGGGGTGTTCCACAATGTTAAATGGAAATAAAGTCTGATGTGTTCTTCAATTAATTAGAAATGGTGATCAGTGGCAATTTTCTGTGGTGCAAAAGGAATAAAACATGGTGCTGTTGGTGGGAAACGATCAACTTCAGGGTGGTAACAGTAACTCCACCTCAGTGTTTTTCTTTATGTAAAGGGCCACTGCAGTGTTAAACACTGTTTTTGTTGAGAAGAACCACCACCATGTTCGGGAGTAAAAATTAGAAAGTAATCGATGGACTGAAATGATTTTTTTATTTGTTAAATGTACACACAGTAACATGGAGGCCTGGATTTTAATATATCAAAATTGTGAAGCATGTCTGCAGATGAACACAAACGTTATAAGCGTAGACAGATGTGAAGTGTGTGTGGTGTTAGTAAGGGAGTTTCCTGTTGATGAGCAGGCAGAATGAGGACAGCGCCCCCCCAAGTTTGGAGGCCTCACTGCACGCTGTAGGGAGCAGGTTGTAGCTCGGAAACCTCTGGAAGGTCTGCGAAAATAGAGAAGAAAACACCTTCATGAGCATTAATAATTCTTCTTGACTGAATCTGCCCTTATTTATATAACTGGCACATTTGGCGGATCCTCTAAGGGGAAATTACTGTGTAGATATTTACCAAACTTTTTTCTCCAAAAAAAAGTCCTCATTTACAGATTCACTTTGGTTCCTCGCAATCAATTAAAAACATTTTATTGACAAGAACATACATGAAATACTAAAATAGAGCTTTGGATGAAGAGAAACTCACAGAGACACTGTTGGGACACTCGCCCTGCGTGGGGTGGAGCAGATAGTCCGCTCCACCTGCACCGCGCACGTACACACAGTTAGCTGCAGCGTCCTCCGGTACAGACAACACGTCATAGTGATGATCGGTCAACTGCTCCATTACCTACACACACACACACACACACACACGTTACATCAGTCTGCCAACATGTTTTATTTCTCATATCGCAGCGATTTACCAACAATTATCAGTTTTTATTTATTCAGAATGAATAAATGTGAAACATCTGTGTTAGTTCCTGTTCTCACTTTCGTTATAGCAGCTATAAACAGTCGTTCCCTCACCAGCCCCTCGTTTATCCTCCCGCTTAACGTTAATAAGATAAAGAAACGCAGCTCGTCATGTTATCGAGAAAAGTGTAAACTCCTCTGTCCTGAAGATGTCGGATAACTTAAAGTTACATCTTTACCTCTGACTGGTACAAAGTGCTCACACTGGAGACTCCTTCCAATGTTCTATATAATAAATAAAATATTCATCTCCTTACAGAAAACTTCATCATATCAACGAGAACACGTTTTTAATATTTATGTGGAGTGTCCACCGCAAATGAAGTTCCTGGTTTGAACACTAGATGTCGCTGCCATGTAAACCCATTTTTCTCCTCTTCACTATGTTAATGGTTTTAATCCCATAGGCCAGGGGTCTTCGATCTTATTCACAACGGTCTGGTGTTTCTGCAGGCTTTCATTACAGTCAATAAGAAACACACTTCATAGTGGATTGGAGACTAAGATGAACTGATTAAATAAGTGAAATCAGCCTGCAGCCATACTTGCCCTTTGTGAATAAGATTTAAATCCACTGCCATAGACCAATGTTGTTGCTGTTGTTGTTATAATAATAATAATAATAATAATAATAATAATAATAATTATTATTATTATTATTATTATTATTATAGCACACTATCCCCACAGAAATATAATTTGTCCACTGAGAATTGTAAATGGCTGCACCTTAAATAGTGTAGTTAATAATAAATAAGGAACCATTTCTTTCCTCAGTGCACTTTGGTACGACTCTGCCTCCCGTAGTTAAAATGTGGAAGAGTAGAAGAAAACTGGTTACGATATGGTTAATGTCTAAACATACTGGGTAAATTCCAAGTCTCCCTGTTTCATTTCATTTTAAGATTACGAAAATTGAGATGATGCCGATTGCCAATGTTGCTTGAAGCACAGATTCGAAGATTTGTGAATGCCTTCATGAAAATATTTCAGAGGAGGTAGACTTCCATTATTTTTTTAGCCACCATTAATATCATCACTCCAGAAAACCTCAGACAATAAACATAGTGTCTCTCCCATCTGAGGGGAAAGTGTGGAGATGTAATTTGATGTTGATGTTGTTCCTTTAACATACCAACAGGAATCCGACAGACCAGACGGCTCTTTAACCTGATGAGGTTATAACCTGGAATGGGGCGGAGTCAGGGATTACATCAGCAGCAGCATCTACTACAACTACTTCTACGCACACACATATATGTAAGTGTTTGTGTGTGTGTGGATGCCAGGGGTCAAGGTCTGCTCTTATGTAATCAGATATATATATATATATATATGATGAGATCAGGGTTAGATACAGTCAGTCTGAGTGCAGTACCATTAAGTTTTCTTATTTCATCACTTCATAAACATTAACGCATCATAATGTTCAGAAGAAGAAAAAAAAACACCTCCAACATTCTTCTCTAGTGTACAGTGAATATAGAAAGTCTACACACCCCTGTTAAAATGTACAGACTTTTTTTTTTTTTATATATACACACATTAAATAGTCAGTGTTTAAAAATAAATATGTAGCAAATGATTCATCATTGTGCAAGAGGAATACCACGTGCCAAAAGAACTTTCACTGCTCGATTTGGTGGGGGGGGGACTGTTTTTTTTTTTTTGCGGCTTTGAGCTCATCACGACCTCTGAGCGCTCAGCATGGCTGTGAGCATGGGCTCAAGTGACATGAGTGACCAATTGTCATGGTAACGCCAGGTCACATCAACACTTATAGACAAGTACACGTATAGAAATCAAAGATGCACAAATTGGCCATGGCCAGTGAATTGTGCAGGGGACGAATTTACATTTTATTTAAAAAGGTTAAATTCTTTTTACATTTTTTTTTTATTCTACACCCGTGCACACACACACAAACAGACTCACCCTTAGTGTCTGCCTCGCTCCCTCACTATTACTGAAGATGATGGTCTCAGGACCTCCCATTGAGCAGATGTTCTTCAGACGAGTACCAGCAGAAACAGGCACTGTGGACACGGCAAAGTCCTACACATACACACCAAACATTTTAATAAGGGCTATAGTAAAGTCAATGCTGACCGGCATGGAATGTGTTAACATCCAAATAAACTGGTTTGACCCTAAAATAACCAACATTTCATGATGGATGTTGAGAAATGGTTGCATGAAAATCCCCAAACTGGCTAAACTGCTGAATTAGCAATGTTATCTGGATGTAAAGTTCATCCTGAGGACTGTGTTTCAGTTGTTCATTCTAAGAGTCAAAGAGCCTCGTTAAACGAATCTAGCAGGAAATCTTCTGTGTCCTCTACAGCAAGTATGAAAGCAGAAGCAGAGAGAGAGCTGCTCTAATTAGCAGAAATATATTCCCCAAAAATGGAAGAGACCCCAAATTCAACAGCCACAATCAAACTGTATGAACAACATGAACGGTCTTCCCAGTTGCATCCAGTAGTACAAACTGGTGCTATGAGGAAAGTCGAAAGCAAGCAAGAAAATTCACCGAGCCACTGCGGACACCGAGTGAGCCAATCCAGACACCAACAGAATATGTAGCCATCGGCACCGTCCCAAACGATCCACATTCAATCATGCAATGGTGTGGGAACTGAAGACCAAACAGATCGTGTGCGTCTTTCAATATGATGGATAGAAAAACATTATCCAGTATTTGCTGAATTATCCATTCTATATAAGAGCCTGTAAACACGACATTGAAAACACTCTCGAGAGTACTCAAGGCTAACTGTTTATTATTATTATTATTTTTTTGCACGTGGAACCGAAGGCAGGTTATT
The DNA here is from genome assembly GCF_001660625.3 of Ictalurus punctatus. NCBI lineage: Eukaryota > Metazoa > Chordata > Actinopteri > Siluriformes > Ictaluridae > Ictalurus > Ictalurus punctatus. The sequence goes on along the minus strand of NC_030429.2, from coordinate 26,772,861 downwards.
CTGAGGCAAAAAAATAAAGCTACTTAAAGAAAACTTTGGTGATGATGTCGGAGTTTCAAATGCGTACGTGGACTAAACTGGCAAAATATAAAAACAGAACAAAGTCAAGCCTTACATGCGTATGCACTTTTCTTAAAAGGTTTGCTGCAACGTAATGCGAAATCTGCAAGCAACGGAGGAACTTGATATTCTATCAAACCTGAAATGAATCCTTTCAAAGCTGCCAGCGAATAATAGAGAACAGCTGGTTATGACATACTGGAAAGAAGCAGTGTTGGAGCTGGATTCGCATACCTACAGATGTGTCATTTCTGGAAAAGCAAGCAGAAAGTATTTCCGAACCACTGTTTAGTTTTATTTCAGAGACAATACAGTGTGTGGAACACTCCAAAGGTCCAGATCAGCAAATCCTAAACCACGAGCAGTGGGCAACTTGATAGAAGTTGGTATAAGCAGTTATGCCACATGTGGCCGTTGGAATGTCCAAAACATCTGCATTTACAGGTATGAGAAATTCCAGTCTACCCGACTCCTTCACAGCTTCATGTCTGTTCTGTGGAGGTGAACATTCCCTTGTTAGTTGCCGACAAATCAAAGCTCAACAACATGGTGTTAAAGTGGAGTAAGGTAGGGTTATGGACCTGGGTATGAGTGTGTGTGTGTGTGTGTGTGTGTGTGTGTGTGTGTGTGTGTGTGTGTGTGAGTGTGAGATAGAGATAGAGAGATAGAGATATAGAGATATAGAGATAGAGAGAGAGAGAGATTAGGGAAGAAAGCAGTACAGTTTTCAGCTGCTTTCTCTACCTTTGTGTAAGATATATATTTTTTGTTAATATCCACTGGATTAAGGTTTCTTTTTGAGGATTGAATCACTGAAGCCTGTAAGTTTGAAAATAAATGTGCAAGTGACAGTACAATGTGCTTTTTTTATTATCCTGAAGTTGTTGACAGGCATAGTGATTTCAGATACACTATTATGCATCTTATAGTGGAGTTATGCTATTAAACCCCGAAGGTGTTGGTGAGTATAGTCTGATTAGAGTGTTGCTTTTATACCCGGAAGGTGTTGGCGAGGATCTCAGCTCCACGCTGGTTGGTGTTTTTGGAAAGGCCGACAAAGAATTCTTTCCCAGTGAAGAGCACATCACTGCCCTCCAATGTAGCTCCATCATCCTCCATCTCCACCATGGTCAGGTTCAACTCCGTGAGGACACGCCTCACTGCCTCTGCCTACACACACACACACACACACACACACACACACACACACACACACACACACACACACACACACACACACACACTCTTTTCATCCTCATATCAACCTTGCAATCATTTTAGGCTACCATGCTATGATTGTTTCCATGGTTACATCTCTGAGGTTGTTCCCATTCTATTCTTGTTGATTTTAATTCAAACATTTCTAAATTGTACCGCAATCGCGTCAGGGATTTTGATTATTTTCGTTTAGTGAAGATGATAGCAAGACTAAACGTAGTTTTAGACCTGAACCATTATGTATTATTGTTGCTGCTGTTCCAAAATGGTTACAATGGAACGCAACCTTGCAAACAAAAGCTAATCTAGTCCGTGAAACCTAGAAGACTTTTCATTAAATCCGAGAGTTTTTAATGAAAATACACAAGAACAGTGTGCAATCACCTGAAACATTATGATCGTTACTACGGTCACATAATGTCCAAAATGGATACACTAATGAACACTACCTTCATTAGAGGGGTCCCAATATAGTAAAAAAAGCACAATTAAACGATGGGTATTAAGTAGTGAAGTGGTCACTGTGTGTGTGTGTGTGTCACCTCCTGGCGTCTCTCCTGGTTGAGCGGTTGTGTGACGAGTGCCGTGTCTCCCTGTACGATGGCCATGTCCTCTATCCTCCAGCTCTCAGGAAGGTGTGTGTTAGTGTGTGTGTCTGCAGGGATCTCCAGCACCTGCAGTCCCACCTTCTGCCTCAGAGTCCCCACTAACACTCCGTACTGACGCTGCAACTTTGCCACCTCCACCTCCACCCCACCCACACTGGGGGACTGAGGGATACCACGTACCACAGCATGGGTGAACCGTCCGTACGGACACACGCTCGCCATAACACTCGGAGTGTGTGTGTGTGTGTGTGTGTGTGTGTGTGTGTGTGTGTGTGTGTGTGTGTGAGAGAGTGTGTGTGTGAGAGAGAGATGTGGTTACAGGGTGTGTACCTGTGGTTTCTAATGGATCCCTGTTAGGAGACTCATTCACTCATCTACAGCAGCATCACCCACACCTGAGAGAGAGAGAGAGAGATCTGTCACTATCAGAGAAAATGTAGGTGACAGTTACCTCTTATCTCATCTGGCCACGCCCCCCCAACCCCACACACACATTACAAATGACTATTGTTATTACTGCAGATGGCATAACATCACTAAATAAATTATTAATCAGCATGTTGGTCAATGCATAATTTTTTTTTAAATCAACTATCAATGGCCTATAAACATGTATTTCCAAACCAACAGATGCTTTAAATCAGCAGGGTTTCCCAAACCAACAAGCGTCCCTAAACTGACGTGGTTTCTGAAAACAAGCTCCCCTAACCCAACTGTTCTCTAAACCAATGTTCCCAGGACCAACAACTTTGAAACCAATGCTGCATTTCAAACCAAAATTTTCCCCCAAACTAATGTGTTTCTTGAACCAAGAGGTTTTACTGAATCAACTAACTCCCCTAAACTAATGGGTTTCCCTGAACCAAAGGAGTTCTCAGAAGTCCCATAAACCAACTGGGTTCTAAGAAACAGTGGTGTTTTTTAAATAAATTTAGTTCCTCAAACCAACAAGAGTTACTAAATTGACAGACTCATCAAACCAACAGGGTTCACTGCAGGTTACAAAGTGTTGACAAGATCACTGTTTGAGGTCTGAGGTGCTAAGCATGGTGGATGGTTTCCAGCTCATAAAGCAGAGGAGGCTCTCACTCCAGACACATGAACTTCATATTCTACAGGTGATTGTGTAATTCTTCTTGCAAAACACCAGGAAACTCTCCCGATTATTATTATTATTATTATTATTATTATTATTATTATTATTATATGAAGGCATTAAAGTCAATCTCATTGTGATTTTTTAAACTTTTTTTTTTTTGCGCTGTTATTGCAGTTATTTTTATTCTCTGTATTCTGTATAAAAGACCACAGTCACCCTGACAGAGACAGAGAGCTGATCCAGCAGGATGAAGTTGTTTAGTGAGGCAGGAATGGAAGCTGACCGGATGATCTCCCTCTGCACATGAAAGGTGAGTGAGACAGTGAGAGAGAGAGAGAGAGAGAGAGAGAGAGAGAGAGAGAGAGAGAAAGAGAGAGACAGACAGTGAGAGAGAGAGAGAAACAGTGAGAGAGAGAGAGAGAGAGAGAGAGAGACAGATACAGTGAGAGAATGAGAGACAGACAGTGAGAGAGAGAGAAACAGTGAGAGTGAGAGAGAGAGAGAGAAAGAAAGAGAGAGAGAGAGAGAGAGAGAGAGAAAGAGAGAGACAGACAGTGAGAGAGAGAGAGAAACAGTGAGAGAGAGAGAGAGAGAGAGAGAGACAGATACAGTGAGAGAATGAGAGACAGACAGTGAGAGAGAGAGAAACAGTGAGAGTGAGAGAGAGAGAGAAAGAAAGAGAGAGAGAGAGAGAGAGAGAGAGAGGGAGATACAGTGAGAGAAATAGAGAGACAGACAGTGAGAGAGAGAGAGAAACAGTGAGAGAGACGGTGAGAGAGATGAATGATAGTGATGTCTCCATCACACAAAATGGTTAGGGCTGAAGACAATGCATAGCTTTTAGAGCTAGATTGTTTCCAGACTTCACCATTTCACAAAACAACTGGCATGGGCACACACAGTATTGTCTAGAGGTTCTACAACAGCCATGAAGGTGCAGTACTGCCAAAAGTGAAGTTTACCTAATTACCTAGGCATGCAGTTTGAACAATGCTAAACTAGTAGCTATAGGCTTTCACTATTTGTTAGCCTCGCAATGCAAAAATAAAGAAGCAAACTTTAGACACCAAACACTGATCATCCAACCCTGCATTTGGAGCAGAGGGGGAAATATGGACATTTTGTAACCTGAACCCTTTTTTTCTGCAAAATTGCACAAGTTAAAGAAGTGAAGCAAGGATCTGTTTACAAAGCTACAAAACACTTCACAAAAACCCAGTTTCACCCCCCCCCCCCCTTTAAACGTTAATCCAGATAAAACACACACGTGTTATATTGTAACAGAGGAAAACACTAAGCCATGCTGCACTTTCTGTTCACAACAGAGCTACAAACTTTCAGTGTGTTATAAATAACCGCAATATTGTTATTCATCATGTAAACCCCGATTATAAATCTATATATCCGATATCTGGGCTTACCTTATAAAAATAATAAAGCCTCGGTTTGAATCCGTGAACCAGAGTTCATGAATCTAATTCATCTCCTCTCCTCCCACACCCACAGAGCCCGTTATTCATATTCTCTCTCTCTCTCCCTCTCTGTCTCTTCCCCCCCCCCTCCCCGCCTTTCTTTCTCGTGCTCCACTCCCCCTTCCCCCTAACATTCCTCCTCCTCGTCCATTTCCAACTACCAACTCCCATTCGACTCAGTGAACCGATTCCTTCGGGTTAGTGAATCGAACTAGGGTCGAGTTTTGATTCGTTCGATTGATCCAAATTGTCGTAAAAATGAGCTTCAATTTAATTAAACAAAAACAACCCCCCACACACACACAAAAAAAACGCACTAATAAATAAATATATATATATATATATATATATATATATATATATATATATATATATATATATATATATATATATATATATATAAAATAAATGTACACACAGTCCTTATATTAATACACTTTATTTACCATAATGGTGTACCCGTGCGTACGGAGGTTATTTCTCTTGTGTGTTTAGAGGGAAAACTGACAGATTTAAATGTAGTCACTTTTTTCAGCCCTTCTAAGTGCATTTGAGCAGGACTGAATTATTCTGTAGAGCAGATGTATTAAACTACGCGAAGGGATTGCACGTGAGGTAAACGTGAGGTAAACGTCAGGTAAACAGGTAAACGTCCGAATCAGACCTGACCACCTTCAAGCATCCTGACTCCACGGACACAAATCCTCACTGAAGAACACCAAAAACATCTGTCTCGTCTCATCATAAAAACAGCAGAAGTCGGGAGGATTGTTTTTGTGAAGCTCTTAGACTGTTATAGTTTAATTCTACTTAATTATATTCATTTTTGTGTTTATTTTAGGAGTCCAGACCTGCGTTCCTCCTCTCTGGGGGAGGGTAATGGTTACGGCACCACTGGGAGTCAAACTCGCAATATCCGAACGATAAAGCGAGACTTATTTGTTATACATTTAAAATAAAAACACACAACACACAAGAACTGATGCATAAGAAGAACTTTATTCAAACTTTTTAAACGTGGAAAAATCTGTGTTAAACCTCTTATGATATTTGTTTGAGTTATATTATATGATAAATCTGTATCTATATTTCTTTCACCTGCTGCCACGGCTCTCTTTCTACAATGAAATGGTAAATGGTCTGCACTTATATAGCGCTTTTATCCAAAGCGCTTTACACTGTGTCTCAGTCACCCATTCACACACACACACCAATGGTAGCAGAGCTGCCATGCAAGACGCTAACTTGCCATCAGGAGCAACTTGGGGTTCAGTGTCTTCCCCAAGGAGACTTCGGTATGTGGAGTCACGTGGGCCAGGAATCAAACCTCCAACTAGGGATGCACCGATACCTATTTTTTTCAGACCAAGTACAAGTACAAGTACTTACATTTGGGTACTTGCCGATACCAAGTACCGATATGAGTACTTCACACTTTTCGGAATGCCCCACATCTGAAGCATGTCCTCAAACACACCTGCGATGGCTTGGCCAGTGTGCGAACCCCTAAACTGCGTTGCTTGTAAAACGACACTGTTTGTTCTTTAGATGTTTAAACAGATTGCTTGTGTTAAATGAGTTATTTTTTACCCCTCCTCTTGACAGTTTAGCAGAGAATAGTTTGCAGTCTGCTCTACTTTTATCATCATCAGTTATCTTAAAATATCTCCAAATTGCTGACATCGCTCCTCTTCCAACTACCTGCTCAACTGACGAGAGGTTAGGCTGTGTCACGTTGTCATAAAGTGTTATCGGTGCGGTTGTATCGGGGTAGTTTTACAAGTACGAGTACGAGTACATGAGCACACTATTGGGCCGACACCCGAGTACTGGTATCGGTACCGGTGCATCCCTACCTCCAACCCTATGATTAGTGGACAACCCGCTCCACCACCTGAGCCACAGCCACCCCGTGGATTCCACTGAAGTAAAAGGTAAATAGTAAATGGTCTGCACTTATATAGTGCTTTTATACAAAGCGCTATACACTGTGTCTCATTCACACACCAATGGTAGCTTACCATCGGGAGCAACTTGGGGTTCAGTGTCTTGCCCAAGGACACTTCGGCATGTGGAGTCACGTGGGCCAGGAATCGAACCGCCAACCCTACGATTAGTGGACGACCCGCTCTACCACCTGAACCACAGCCGCCCCAAGTAGCCATGCAAATGTTTCTCAGCGTTTGTGTCTCCTTCTCCCACTCTTGTGCCAGATCTCTTTTCCTGCTTTTAAGCTCTTTGTCTCTTCCACTAAGCTTTCTCTCTCGTACTTCCATCTTTCTGATGCTCCCTCCCAGTCCGCTCTCTCTTTCTCCCAGTCCGCTCTCTCTTTTTCCCAGTCCGCGCTCTCTTTCTCCCAGTTCTCTCTCTCTCTCGTCCAGCTCTCGTTATCTTTCTCCAAGACTTCTGTCCTCGCCTCTGCTATTTTTACTTGTTCCTCGAAGTCTGAGTTGTAAGCCTGGAGCTGAGTGATGTGTTGCAGAAGCGCAGCGTTCCTCTCCTCTATCTCTTGCAACTTTGGGTTTTCTTGCTCCTCCACCTCTACAGTCTGCGTTTCAGCATCCATCTTAGCATGAGACAGACTTTCCATCTCAGCTTCTCTAGCCTCTTTCTCTCTCTGCTGCAGCTCTTTCTGGAGCTGCGCTGTCTCCTCTTTAATCTGAACCTGGCTTTCATTCTGATTCTTTACCTCGGTCAGTAACTGCTCAGTGTCTTCTCTCTCCGTGTCAGTGGATTTCTTCCCCTCGTCCTCAGCCTGCTGCTGTTCTCCCTCTGAACCCGACTGCCCTGCCTTCATGATCAGCTCACACCTGACTCCCACCTCCTTTAGCTCTCCCATGTCTATGACTGTCTCACATTCCTCTCTCTCCCTCGCGACATGGTCCTCTGTTCTCACCTGTGACGTCACAGAATCTTGTAATTCGAATGCGCTTGTTACCAGGACACGCGTGTGACGAGGGCGCGCTTGCGGTGGCTGTGGTCACGTGATCGCACGGAGAATCTGTGCTGGGATGGTTGTGCACGATTGGAACCGAAGGATGCGGATCTTTTTCATTTTAGCCGACTTTGGAGCGCTGTTTCCGGGTAACTTCGGGCCTCAGCCACTAGGGGGCCTCAGAGACTTGAGGATATTTAGGTTTCTTATCCCAACTCATGAGTCTCTAACGTTAAAGAAAACACACAGCACAGGCTTACAGAATATTTACTAACATGAGCTTGTCTAGTTTATTAAATTCTGTCACCATAATACGGGATTGTTTTTTTACTGAACAATATAATGCTGCATAAAACACAAAGTGGAATCACTCCATTCATGTTACCTCAGAGGGATATGGTGTGTTGTTGTTGTTGTTGAATACTGTTGAAAACTGTTCTTTTTAGATCTCTGATTGAATGATGAGGGTTTTCCTGAATATCATTAACTGATAAAAACAACCTAGAAATTAAATACCCATTCTCATAAATTAACTAGTAACAGGGCTGCTGACACTTTGCTTGTATTTCATCATTTGTAAGTCGCTTTGGATAAAATCTGCTAAATGAATAAATGTAAATGTCAAACTAGCTAACATTAGGATTAATGTTAGCCTGTATTAGGCTACTGTACTAATAAAATAGTGTTGAACTACTGTTTTTTTTTTTCTTTTATGACAAACTACAGACAGATAAATTGAATAGATTTCCTGCAATACAGGGTCAGTCTGTAAACAGCTGCTGTTTAATCTAATAAGAGAGAGAGAGAGAGAGCGAGAGAGAGAGAGAGAACAAGGCCACACGGTCTATTGTTGAAAGTTAAGGTGACAGATGGTGCAAGGTTTTGCTTCATGATCAATACTGCCCCCTAACGGACGTTTCAACCTACCGTTCATTCCTTGTTTCTTTTGCTTTTTCATCCCTCAATCTTTCCTTCCTTTGTTCCATCATTCTTCTCGTTCTCTGAAAGTCTTTCATGTTGATTCGTTTTCTATAACAGCAGCTCTGACAGTTGTTATGTATAAAAAATACCTGAAATAAACAGGTTTATTGAGGTTTCACAGACCAAGTATGAATAGCATGTAATTTTATTGAGAATTCACAGGACTGGTGGGATTGTACTCCCGGGGGGAGCGGTATGGAGAAAACGGATGGTAAAATGGGGTGCGCCCGGGGGATATGGGATAGCCAGCGGAAGTGTACAGGGGAGAGTACTCAGGATTAGCAGTGAGAAGGGGGGGAGTGATCAGAGCCCGGGTCGGAGAAGGCCACGTCATCATCAATCTGGTAGCTGGAGGAAGAGTCAGGCAGAGGGTCTGTCTGTGTATAGGCGTCAACACACACATTCACGGGGAGGATTCTGTATCTGAGAGGTGGTCGGAACCCCGCATTTCCAGAGGGGGTGCGAAGAACGTCGAGTAGCACTGTGATGTCAGCAGTGAGATGCGCGAGCTGATAGCGAGTGTTCAGATCCAAATCCAGCCCCTCCAGTAAAGGAGAGAAGTAAAAGTGACAGGCACCTAGGACACATAGAAGCGAATAAACTGTATTAGGTGGATATTGATGAATTGGATTGACACTTTAAGATTAACATGATTTATTATTCACAGAGAAATATAGGAGTTGAGGAGTGCAGGCTGAAAGAAACACACACACACAGCTGCCGAGGCACACACACACATACACAGATAAGGTCAGGCATGTAGACACAACACACACCCACACACACAGAGGCCTATGCAGCCACACACACACACACACACACACACACACAGACAGAAGGAATACAACATTATAAGGATAATAAAAGGAGTGTAAGGATATTATGAAGTCTGGAGTGCAGGAAAGGGGGTAAAATATGCAAGCAGTATAAACAGATATAAAAAGCAGAAATGTAGAGAAAATATGAAAGAAAAAGCATCATAACACAGAAATACAGAAAAATGTGATGAACTTACTCATAATGTGCGTGAAGGTGTGGAGGATATTTTCCGTCAGGAGTGACACAGACGAAGGCCCTAATTTTTAAGAGAGGACCAAGACGGGCCGTTTATAAGGGTAGTTGAGCCGGGTTACACCTGTGAGATAATTGTCTATGGGAATAGCGAGGGCCGCAAGGTAACTGTCTATGAGAATAGAGAGGGCCGCGAGAAAACTGTCGATGGGAACCGCTAGAGCCGCTAAATAACCGTCTATGGGAACAGTGGACACCGCAAGACCAAGGTCTCTCCAAAATGTTGAGTCGCATACAAAATGGCATTATGGGGAAGCTCAATCATAGCACAATGTCATAAAAACCACTAACATCAGATGGCATTACAGAAACTGCATTATTGTAGATGTGTCGGGTCTGTTCTTATACAATAGACGGTGTATTGAACTGATCATAGCACTTTCTTTTGAAGCCTCTCTACATTCTGGTTTTGCTGGGTGTAAATGCATGCGTTTTGTATCTTTTGCTGCAGAAATTCAATACAAAAAATGAATGAACCATCTCAGAGTAGCTTTACAGAATGTACAGGTTATGAAAAAAAGAAGACAGAGACAGAACTGCTGCAGTAAAGGCTCTGTTTGCAACAGGACATTACTGCAAGATAACAAAGATATGCAATATAGCTGCCGTTTATCGTGTGAAAATACAAAATATACAAACAGAAAAAGCCACAGAAGAATAAAAAAAGAGAAAAAAAAAGTCATCTTGTAATCTGCCTCACAGGCATACAGTCACTGTAGAGTAAGACATTAAAATGACTGTATTTACACTTTGCAGTGAAAGGAGCCGTTATACAATATCCCACCTGCTGGATTCTTGAAAAATCTGGACAATGGATGCCACTGTGTCCCAGCTGAGATTTGGTTGTACTCTTTCACAGGCCTCTCTGTATGATAGCCCGTGGTTTATGACATGGTCTATGATAGTAGCCCTTATTTCATCAGGTACCCTAGCTCTGACCCTTCTCTGAGCACCACCACGCATTCTAACCCCTCGCTCTCTACGTTGTCCTCATTCAGGCATTCCTCACCCTTGTCCTGCTCCTCATCTTCCTCTCCCTTGTGTAGGCATTTTTATTACTTTTGTTGCTCTATATTGTTCCTTTTCCACACAAGCTCAGCCTAAAGAGGTTGTCTTTTACGGTATACCATATGGTCATGCGATTGAAAGAACCTCCACACCTGAGTGTGTTTCCTAGATGGGAATCAGCCGTGATCGATCTATTTGCATAATTTCATTCAGCTGTTTCTCAGTAGCAATGGAATAAAATACAGGGGATATATACAGTATCTCACAAAAGTGAGTACACCCCTCACATTGTTGTAAATATTTGATTATATCTATTCAAGTGACAACACTGAAGAAATGACACTGTGCTACAGTGTAAAGTAGTGAGTGTACAGCTTGTGTAACAGTGTAAATTTGCTGTCCCCTCAAAATAACTCAACACACAGACATTAATGTCTAAACCGCTGGCAACAAAAGTGAGTACACCCCTAAGTGAAAAAGTCCAAATTGGGCCCAAAGTGTCAATATTTTGTGTGGCCACCATTATTTTCCATACTGTATGTGTTTCAATTCACAATATGAACATCTGCTCAGTTTGACTTTAGCCTGTAAGTTATGTTGAGAACATGATGCTATCTGTTCTAGCGTACAGTGTGAAAGCATGTGTAAATCTGGCAGTAAAAATCCATCGTGTTGGTCTCGGGTGAACTTGTGTGTCAGAGAAGTTCACGCGTTTTAGATTTGTGTTACCTGTGTGCATTTGGTGTCAAAGCATCGAGAAATGTGTTAATTGTATAGACTCTATAGGTAGGTGTTGTGCTACCTGTGTTAAGAGTTGAGGAAAATTGTTAAAAGTATTGAAAAAATTGTCATAGCAGTCGTAAAAAAAAACAAAAAAAAAAACGTAATGCGCTGGTTCTAATACGTTATCGTTTCTCTAGAAACGGCTCACTCACAGGGACTTGTACAGCGGAAGCTCCACATTAACGAATTAAAAAACGCGTGTAATCGTTGATGTGGTGCAGTTTTCTGTAAGGAGATGTTTATGTAACACGTATGGAAGGAGTCTCCAGTGTCAGCGCTGTGTAACAGTCAGAGGTGAAGCTGTAACTGTAAGTTTTCCCACATCTTCAGGACAGAGGAGTTTACGCTTCTTTGCAGAGAAGTGTTAAGGTGGATATGAGATTATAATCAGGTCTGATATTAAAGCCGCGTGGTGTTGTAATCATCCTCCTGCTCACATTAAACTCACTGTGAAATGGTGGAGTCAGGAGATGGGCTCAGTGTGAGAACAACAAAGTCCCACATTCACAATATTAATTCAACACACACACACACACACACGCACGCACACACACGCATATGCACACACACTCACACTCAAACAATGCAGGCTTTCTCTGGAGCTCAGATTTCCAGCAGCTGAGGAGAATTTGCACAGATTCAGTGGTGAAAGAGAGATTCTCAGGAGCAAAACAGTGGAGCATCAGGAGAGAAGGATCAACAGAGTAGTAACGAAGTTAAAGAAGAGAAGAGTTCTCCCGAAGGTTGAAGAGACGGCGTTAAGGTCATCATGTCCAGCTCCACAGCACTGCTCTCCTTCGTCCTTCTGAGTCTTCTGCCTTCCACAGGTACGACCTCCACACCACTCTGCCCCATCAGCACTACATCACCATGCGTACCTTTCATTTAGGCCTGTGATGAAACGATTTGACAAGGCACATGTGAAGAGCGGTCACGGGTGTAAGGAACGTGAACACGGTGGATTGTTTACTCCATCATGCTAAGTGTAGACAGACCAAAAACACATCAAATCCAAGCCACAGCACAAACTGTCCAATCTACGTACAAATGACATAAAAGTCATCACGGGAACTTTAAGTTTAGTGTTTTATGGTTCTGCGCTTTCCTGGTGTTCCACATGGCAGTAGATCATTAGATCGTGTGTGTGTGTGTGTGTGTGTGTGTGTGTGTGTGTGTAAAATAGCTTGCCCCACATCATTCCTATATTGACGTCATCAATGAGACCTCATGATATAAAGCATTACTCAATAGTTTTATTGTTGAGTTATTGATTATATGTTATCTTTCAGCCTCTTGTCTTATATCAGCACCATTCATTATTTCTGGAGTGTTCTTTGCGGAGAATCACATTATTCGGCACCAGGCTGGAAGTCAGATCACGTTCATACATGGTGCATTTACACATAAGCTGACACGAAGCGAATCTCTGTGCATCAAATCCATAAAAAACATCCTAAAAATTTTATCTGCAGTCTGTTAAACCCACCAACGCCCATCCTATAGGGAAAACGAACCATGTGACCGATTTCACGTCCTTCTTTTATAAGCAGCTGTAAAATCTGGCAGTTCGACAGTTCATGTGCATAACAAGGCGACATAGCTTACTGGAGAAAGAAGTCCAGAAAACTAATTTCACAGTGGTTTCTGTCCCAGTCATCTGATTATCAGGATCTTTTTCCAACAACAACAACAAAAGTACATACATTACTTATCTAATTTATTATAAGTTGGACACAAATATGTAGTTTATATTTTTTGGTTCATTGTGTCTATCTATCTATCTATCTATCTACCCATCCATCCATCCATCTTCTATACCACTTATCCTTCCTTCAGGGTCACGGGGAACCTGGAGCCTATTCCAGGGAGCATCAGGCACAAGGCAGGGTACACCCTGGACAGGGTAACACGAGGCAAAACACGAGGCAAAACACGAGGCAAAACACGAGGCAAAACCTAAACATAGAAGCATGGACAAAAGCATGGATAGACGATACGTAAGACGAGGAAGCAGTGCAAACAGTGGCTATATATATGAGTGCTTGTTAAACAAAGAATGTGATACAGGTACAGGTGGTCATGTGACAATGATGTAATATGGTGCAGTGGCTGATGGGAAATGAAGTCCAGAGTTCCCTCCTTGATATATGACATAGATCATTTGACTCAGCTCAGAGTCGATTGGAATCGCTCCCAAAAAACTTTTTTTTTTCAGTGTATTGTTTTTTTACAAACCAAAACCACACATATTTAGTGATATTTTGACTTCTAATTCTCATTGCATTTTCTATCAGATGTGCAGATGGATCCTCCCTGTCGTGCCTCGTACACACAGCTGAGAGTCAAACTCACCGTTCACGAACAGCTCAGACGTTTGAAAAGAGTTTTTCATCAAATAAACTTGATTCAGTGAAATGACACTGCAGTAGCACAAAACAACGCTCATATATGCCTTACAGAAAAATCGCTTTTTTGTTGTTTTTTACACAATTTTTTCCCATAGGATTTGGTTTTCACACTCGATTTGATACATTTGACTCAGAGAGTCGACTCTTTCTCCATCGACACACCAGCTATGTGACGCTTTAAGATTTGCTGCACACTGGCTGATTGTTTGTTTTTCTAGGATAAGGAATCTTATAAATGGTTCAGCATGACTGAAATGTGGTGGGTGAACAACTGAACAAGCAGAACTGAGCATGACTGATCACAAAGAGCATTTCTGTACACAATTTAATTATTTATTAATCTCTTTTCAGTTTCGCAACCCCACAGGGAATTATCTATCTTAGTGTATCTAAGGCATAGTGTGATTTTTACTTTCGAAACTAGTCACTAATTTTCAGACCCAGCTTTAGATTTTTTTAATATCACTATACGTAGTGAGATGGTAATGTGCATCATGGGTTCATCATTGCTCTGCTAGGTTGGGCACTAGGGGCCATTACTTATTGTCTGCTCTGGATGGTGCCCTGGGCATAGGAACATAATCTAACCTCAGGATGTAACACAATGCCACTATCCTTATTGGCATCTGTTTAATGCTCCAAATATCTGTACTCATTTGTGTTCGTTTGTACGTTTAAACCAGTGGTTTGCGTGGTCTACATCAGGCTTTTTTTTTTGATTGATCTATCTTCTGGTGAAACACTGAAAAAAACCAGGGATGCTGTAAAAATGTCATTTTTCATTCACAAATGATTTACACATTTAAGATGTTTGATGATTGTTGGTTAATTTGCATGATTTTTAAACTACTCTAGTTTTTTTGCAGCCCCAGCTGGCTAATTTTGTATAAGTACATTCCCCATCTGAAACTATTGGAACGGCAAGACCAATTCATTTGTTTTCGCTGTAGACTGAAGACATTTGGGTTTGAGATCAAAAGATGACTATGAGTATCAGATTTTATTTCCTGGTATTTACATCTAGATGTGTTAAACAGCATAGAACACAGCACATTTTGTATCAGACCACCTAATTTGTAGGTGAACAAAAATATTGGTACATGTGACTGACAGGTGTTTCTTATTACCCAGGTGTGTCCTGTCAGACTGATTGTTTAAACAATAAATAGCTCTGAATGTCTACTCTTGGTTTTAGCCTCCAGTTTCGCCTTTTTGTTAAAAAGGTTATGCCAACATGAAGATCAGCGAGCTGTCTACGGGAGAAAAACAAGCCAAGCCTTATTAAAGATGAGAAAAGAAGGAAAATCAATCAGAGATATTGCACAAACAACGGGCATAGCCAATACAACAGTTCAGATTGTCCTGAAAAAGAAATAAACCACTTTTGTGTGGAGAAAGAAAGGATCTGCTTATCATCCAGAACATACAAGCTCATCTGTGAAACATGGTGGAGGTAGTGCCATGGCTTGGGCTTGCATGGCTGCTTCTGGAACATTTACATTTTTTATCCAAAGCGACTTACAAATGAGAAATGTTTACAGAAACATTTTGTCCCCAATTCACAGAGAAATGCGTCCAAATGAATCAGGAGGAACTTCATCATGCAGCGAGACAACGATCCAAAACACACTTCCACCTCAACACAGGACTTCATCAAGGGGAAAAGTAGATGCTTTTAGACTGGACAAGTCCATCAGCAGACCTTCACCCAACTGATCAGCATCTCACCTCCTGAAGAGGAGACTGAAGGGAGAAACCCCCCGAAACACACAACTACTGAAAGAAGCTGCAGGAGAAACCTGGAGAAGCTTCACAACAGAAGAAACCAGCGGTTTGGTGTCAGTGAGGCGCAGGATTGATGCAGTTACTGCGAGCGAGGGAAACGCAACCAAATATTACGTGTTATTTACTTTCATTAACTTCAAGACTTATCTGTTCCTATACTTTTGCTCACCAAAAAATTGGAAGGTCTGATACAATAGGTTTATGTTTTATGTTGCTTAACACGTCTAAATGTAAACACCAGGAATTAAAAGCTGAAACCCTAAACTCTCGTCTCATCTCTGTCTTTCGATCTCAAACCCAAATGTCTGTTCCAGTAGTTTTGGAGGGGACTGTAAGTATATCCATCCATCTTCTATACCGCTTATCCATACTGGGTCGCGGGGAACCTGGAGCCTATCCCAGGGGGCACGGGGCACAAGGCAGGGGACACCCTGGCAATCAGGCTACAATGCATGTCTTTGGATTGGGGGAGGAAACTGCAGTACCTGGAGGAAACCCCTGAAGCATGGTGAGAACATTCAAACTCTACATGCATAGGGCCGTGGCGGGAATTGAACCCTCAACCCTGGATGTGTGAGACAAATATGCTAATCACTAAGCCACCGTGCGCCCCTGTATGTATATATTATGATTTAATTTTTAAATTGTCTCATACGCTTACATATCATGTGTTGTGGATAAAAATGACATGAAATAAACATGAGGGAGACTTAGTATGAGTAAAATGTCATTTTATTGGTAATTCACAGGACTGGTGGGTGTGTAGTCTGGAGGAGAGCGGGAGGGGGAAGAAAATGGGGTCCGTCCTGTGGACATGGGGGAGTCAGCAAAGGTGAAGTGAGAGGACCACGGAGAGTGGGGCGGACTGGTAGGTGAGAAGAGGGACGAATGGTGAGGAGATGACATCTCCCTCAGACTGAAAGCTGGAGGGGGGTTCTGTCTGTGTAGAGGCGTTAACACACACGTTCACGGGGCAGATTCTGTATCGGAGGGGTGGGGGGACCCCGCATTTCCATTTCCAGCGGGGGTGCTGCGAAGATAGTTAAGTAGCACCATGATATCAGCAGTGAGATGCGCAAGCTGATAATGAGCGTCCAGATCCAGATCCAATAAAGGGGAGAGGAAGGACTGACGATGGGCACCTAGACACACAGAAGCGGTGTGAGGCGGATACTGACTGATATTGAATATTGAATTGGATTCACACTTTAAAGATCTTAGATCTATGGTTAGAAACTATGGTTTATTAGTCAAAAAGTCAAAAAGAACTATACGAGCTGAGGAGCGCTAACACACACACACACACACACACACTCTCGTACAGTCAAGGGCGGGCATGTAGACATAACACACACACACACACTCTCGTACAGTCAAGGGCGGGCATGTAGACGTAACACACACACACACACACTCGTACAGTCAAGGGCGGGCATGTAGACATAACACACACACACACACACTCTCTCTCTCTCTCACACACACACATACTACTATAACTTTATAATAATAACAAAAAGGAATATTAAGATATTATAAGGGGAATATCTTATAATAATAATATATATACTCTTTATAAGAAACAGAATAATAGGATATGTTGGACAGTAGAAGGGTAGTATAATGATATTATGAAGTAGGAAGTACAGTAGCGTTTTTCAAGCAGTATAACTATATATAAAATAGAGATATAGAGCAAATATGAAATTATAAACTAAAATACAGGAAAATGTAACTTACTCATAATTCAGATGGTGAAGATTCTTGTCTCGCAAGGAAGGCCTTAATTTTAAGAGAGAACTATGAGGAGCCATTTACTAGGGTAGCTGAGTCAAGCTGCCCCCCCCCAGAGATAATAGTAAGACCAAGGTCACTCTAGATTGTTTTGTCTCTCCACTTTTGATTCTATGTGTAATTTGAAAAGCCCTGTTTTTTGAGCTAATAGTAAGTGGAATAGCCTTTTTTTAGAACATAAGAGTAATGTAGATCTTTTTTAACCCTATTGGTAGTGAGATCATAGTCTTCTTGAAACATATGGGTTATTTAGTGTGTAAATACAGTATAAATACTGGAGCTTAAGCTCAGGGTATCAGATCACTTCTGAGAAGTCTCATCGGTGTGGATCTCGTGTGGTGGAACGGAACAATAAATCTGGACCCTTGCTTCTTCTCACTCACGGCTGGTGTATTTTTCTCTCTCCAACTGGGCTCAGAGGTAGATGTGAGTATCGGCGTCTAAGTTGAATTTTAAGTGTTTTTGGGTAATAGGCTAAATTTGAGGCAGCATTTGGCACCCCAGATGGGACTGGGCTAAGATCTATATGTCTGGAATCTCTCCCGTGGGACTTCGCTCTCTAAGCAACAGATAGGCCGTGTAGGAAAAGGCATTGCAGACGCCTGTTATTTCAAAGCTCTGTTTTAGTGGTCTGTTGTTACGATTGGGAAGCCCCCGGGGTGGGAAGAAAGACTAAGTTGGTCACCAAAATCCTGGGCCCAGATCCGGGTCACGCAATACAGCGCGCCCAGGGTATGAATGGAATGTGTAATAACAAATGTGTGTGCTGATAATATATGTGCTTATAATAGGAGTGCGGTGTGAGAGCGTGTAAGTTTTGGAGACAGGGAAAAATGTATTTATGAGTGCTCTGAACATGAGCTCCATACATAAAGAGATATGTGTGTTGGATAAGCTTTAAAAATTAGTTTCGGGGAAAGTTGGATTTAATTTATATGACTGTAAGCATCATACATACGGGGTTGGTGTGGAGGTGCGTTATACCCTGAAACCTCATGGAATAAAATAAATAGGTGTAATAGTGTGGAATACAAGGTGTGTATGTGAGCTTGCTGGAGTTGTTGATAGAAAGGGGGGTATGTGTGTGTTCCTGTCTGTTCTTATCTGCGCGTCTGTGTGGAGGGAGGGAAAAAAAGAAAACTGTGTGTGTGCTCTTCAGAGTGAGCTTGGTGATGCAGAGCGCAGAGCATTGTGAGATATCTTGCGGTCTTCGAGTGTTTTGAATCCGGTACATACTTTCGGTGAGTCGGCAAGACTGTGTGTGTTATAATTAATTTGGTATCAATAACTGCTGTATGAGTGTTTTAAAAAAAAATTGGGGAGCATGCACGAACATAGTAAATATTTTAGACATCTATCAGACTGCCCATTGTGTAAATAGGAACTACTAGACCTGTAATATATAACAACATATTCCCAGATTGTGTGATCCGGGAAAAGGAAGACTGAAGGTGCGGAAAAAGTGTGTATTGTCGGGCCATTATTGAGAAATGAGTGAGTTAGTCCATTTGGACCTTTTATTTATATTCTATAAATGATGAATGTGGTGTCTGGGTAAAGGCCCCCAAAAATGTCAATAATAATATATAATTTTTTTGCGAAAGCTGCCACAGGGCCTACACAGATGATGTCCCCAACTCAGGACGGGGAAAGCAGCCGGCTGCGGCATCCACAGGAAAACAATGGAGCCCGTATAGTGAGGATACAAAACTCCGCAGGAGTGAACGAAATATCGACCTGGATAAAACGGGGGGCGCAAAAAGAGGCGCGTACTGGGATATGGCGCAGTGTAGAAGGGTTGTGTATAGCCCCAGTCAGCATCCTCCCATGCTTGATCAAAGAAGCCCATGGCGTGGATCACACCAATAAGGCCGAAATTATCCGGAAAATCCGTCAGGAATGGTGGTCCCCTCAGCTGGCCTCTCAGGTGGACCAAGTGTTAGACTCATGTGATGTGTGCATCAAGTTCAACGTACGAAAGAACCTTACCACCCCCTTAGGACATATTCGCCCGCCAACGGGACCGTTTCGGCATATAATGATGGATCATGTAGACATGGGAGCAGCCAACCAGGTAGAAGGGAAACGCTACATTCTGGTGATAGTAGACCGCTTCAGCAGGTGGGTGGAGGCGACTGCGACTTCTGAGGAGGACACGGAGTCCGCGGCTAAATTTTTATGTTGCGAGGTCATACCTCGATTCGGTATCCCTAATTTTTTGAGTTCGAACAACGGCATCCACTTCGTTAATAACGTCCTCAAGAATGTTGCATCTGCCTTGGGGATGGATCATGAGCTAGGTTGCGTATATTATCCTGATTCCCAGGGCATGGTGGATCCAGGGTACAGTACCCTAACTAATGAACTGGCAAAAATATGCGAGAGCTCTCGCCTAAACTGGGTCCAAGCCTTACCACTGGCATTGATGAAGATGCGATCACAGACCAATCGTATAACGCACTTGACTCCTCATGAAATGCTTACTGGGCGCCCAATACCTATGGCGCACACCCAAGGTCCATACACAGGGCCGTCTGTGGCCCAATTGGAGGGCGAAATGCAGGATTATATGAAAATCCTCACCCAAATCCACAGACAGTTGTATTCACAGGTTAGAAAGGCAATGCACGGTGGGAACGAGGTACGGGAGGATGTACGTCAAGTGGCACCCGGGGATCAAGTATACATTCATACTTTCAAGAGGAAGAGCCCCCTGAAAGTTGTGGGAAGAGATCATTGCCATCACTTGAACCAATGCGTCCGTGCCGGAGCAGGTACGGGACAGCGAGGACCGGCAACCCCAGGCCCTGCCAATACAGGGCAGATCACGGAGACGGAGGTGGTAACCGACAGCGACAGTGATTCGGATGCATCATCTATTGGTCCGGCCGACGGCACTCAAGCCTAGGCTAAGTGGTGGGCTGTGGAAATGCTAGATAGACCGGCCCAGTCTGATGCCCAGTCGCTGCAGGCCCTTGAAGCACAGTTAAGCGTGCCTCCTGAGCTTCAGTCTCCGCAGGGATCTTTACACACTCCCCTCCCACCGGTTCCGGAGAGCACTGGTGTAGCCGAGTAGTTAGGGGTTAGGGTACCTTTTACCACGGGGCTAATAGCATACCTTTAGCATACATGTTCTTTTTCTATGACCTGATGGTGATGTTCAGAAGGACTAATCATACCTTCATTGTATAATGTACTAATCATAACCCTGACTGCAGTTCCATATATAGATTGTGACTGGTCAAAAGCATGCGTGCTCCAAAGCATTCTTATAATGTTAGTTTGAATTCTGTGTGATTCCCTGTCTGTAAACTGAATGAAAGTGTTTTAAGTTCCATGATGACGTTTTGTGTAAAACACCGAGCACGCGGGAGAGGGAGAGAGCGCGTGCGAGAGATTTCTTTTTCTTCCCCTTTTTCCAACCCTTTAGTTCTCTCACACTCTACATTAAAGTCAAGGTGATTCAATATATATATATATATATATATATATATGAGCGTAAACATATTCCTGTAAAAATGAAAATCAATCAGTATTTTTCTGATGTATTGTGTGTTGTGCCACATAGTTTCTTCTGCTGTTTCTTCTATCGACATCTTTGCCTGTCTAATGATAAAATTGATCAGCTGACATGTGAATCTGTTTTGAGTGATGTACTTAGCAAATTAATAAAAAAAACCCTGAAAAGTGAAACAGACTCGAGGTTACATTCTATGGCTGAGGTCACATCCTCCCTGTTGAGATAATGTTGAGTCTAAACATTTGGTTTTAGAGAGCGTTGTACCTTCATGAACTGACTCGCTAACAAGAGCTGGAGTAACCATAACTACTTCATGTATCTGTGATTCCTATACGCGTACGTGTCTATACATTGTTAAGCAGTGTAAGTGTGAATTCTTCTGGCGTGTGGTATTCATGTTGCATAATGATGAATAATTTCTGCATGTTTTCTCTGTGTATATGTCCAGTGATGAGTAATTAGTAAGATCAGATGGCAGTAGTAGTCTGCACATTCTAAACTCTCTGTAAGGTGTTGTACGCCTGTAACAGATGTGATATCTGAGTCCTTAACATTAGAATAAGGTGATGATTACTTAATGTGTGTAGTTAATGTGGAGTACGAGTATCTGGATTGGACAGCCTTGCATAATGGTTCCTGTTAACGATATGTGCTGATGTGAGTTTGGGAGTTAGTTTAAGTACAGTCCCTTTACAACGGTGTAGTTTGAAGTGATTTGTTTCTCTTCTGAACCGTAAATTGGTGAACAGAATAAAGTAGTTGTGTAAATATGCAAATATATATGTGTGCCTGTGCCTGTGTATGTGTCTGTGTATATATATATATATATATATATATATATATATATATATATATATATATATATATATATATATATATGGTATACGGTGTGCTATGGATATGTCATACAAAGCATACGAGTTAGTATACGAGTTGCAATATTTAAATGATACAAAGCAGTGGTCACAAACTCGAGGAATGGAGCATATACTGCACAACCTGTGTATAAACCATGAATTGATAAGTCGTTATACGGCAGCTGAAAACTGAGAAGAACTGAGAGCTGAGAACTGGATGCAGGTTTGTGTGATCTGGGAATTGCAGTCCATGGCAGCCAGCCATGTTCGTGGACCGCCGTGCAGGATGGGAAATGTGGTTTGTGACATGAGTAGATGTAACGCAACCTTAATATGGTCAAATACAGTTTAAATGAAATGGACACATTTATAGGACGGATCTTATGCCGTTCACAATTGGGCGTTCAGCCAAGGTATCAGCTTGGTGGAAAATTGAAACAAAGTTCATAGATGATAAATTTTATTTTAGACTAAGTTAAATACATATTCACATTCCTCCAAAGTGAGCGACATTTAAATGTCATGTATGAAGGATCTGAGTGATATTTTGGGTGTGAAACAGTTATAAGTTAATAAGAGACAAAGGGGTACATGCATGTCTACCATTCAGACTAAACACTAGTGTTGTACACATAAAACCAAATTCACTAGGTTGTTTTGAATGAAAATTAGGGGGATAAAAGTGACTAGAGGACTGTAACTACATATCTAGATCCCAACCTCATTTACTCTATTATTGGGATTATCACTCGTTAGCACAGATGGGATGATATTAATATGTTAGGTTAGTATACACCACAAATTTTTAGACTAAAAGAATTCCTTTCTCAATATCTTTCTGGTAAATGAAAATCAGGAAGGGATAAGAATGTATCTTCGCCAATTGGGTTTGTACTTTTAAAAGTAAACGGACTAGAACTATTTTACAGGTTAACTATACATGAGAGTGGAAAACCCCTTTATGAGAGGTGTTATTCGGGTGATTAGAGCAGTAGAGATTACTTTAGTAATTTTTAAATGATTTAATAGACCAACATTATTTAATCTCTGCAGCAATATTTCCTGATCCACTGTGTCGAGAGCCTTTTATAAATCAGCAGACAGGGAAGTGCAGAGGGTACCGTGACATTGTTTTAGGACTTTCAAAACAATGGTTGTGCTGATATGTTTATATGACCTTAGACTTCTTGCAGACTGATAACATGTTCACTGAAAAGGCTTTCTAAAAGGGACATAGGACAGGAGGCTTTGGGATTGGACTGTAATGATCTAATACAGTGGGATGTCCCTGATTTAATAAGAAATAAAATAAAATAAATAAATAAATAAGAAAGCTGATTTCCACATTTCTGGTATACGTTAAAAACTGAGCTCCTCATCTTGAATTGTTTTTTAATGGCTTTCTGCTTTATTAAAATCAGGGTACAGTAAATCACGATAAATATTCACCGTTTTAAGGCCTAGATCTGATGCATAAATTGAACATTTAATGATGGGTTGTGCAGTTGTGTGTTCCCAGTTGTCTGTGTCCAGTTTCCAGTACTATTGTCCTGTAAACAATATCTTCAATCCTCAGAAAAGGATGAAGGAACATGCCCACTTAGTCTAGCATTATTACAGCAAGCTGTGATAACAAATGCGATAAGTTCTGCAACACAACCAACCCACCCAGTAACCATTATCTATAGTATGATGTATATAGAATATATATATATAGATATAGATGTGTATATATATATATATATATAAGATGTCCCAATTGTAACCTGTAACGGTAATTCCACTCCACATGATATTATTATTGATCAGCGCTTTTTCCAAGTGACTGCATGTGGGAGCTCAAGGCCGTTACTCCCATTAACAATTCCTAGATCAGTAGTACACCTGGAAGCGTCTCCTTCGGGGGTTGTGGGCTCCCCTGCGGTGTACTCCTCTGTGGTCATAGACTGCCTTGCACGCTCCCAAGGCTGTCAGGAAGATTGGGGTCATCCTCCGCCCCATAAAAGCACAACAAATGTTCCTGGACGTTATCAAGTAGAGTCTGCAGTGGATCACTGATTGCTCACTACAGGACAACATCTTGAGATCTGAGTGTTCTTGGGACAAGCCTGACATTGAATGGACTTATGCTTTGCACCTGTACTATGGCTGGCAAACTACAACAAAGACTGTGTCTTACATGTGACTGAAAGGGTTGGGCGCTGCTGGGGGGGTCCCGGCTCAGGAGAGTGGGGCGCTTACAGGGCTGTAGTTTATGTGTTGAAAACATTGGATTTGGTGGCACAAGGAGTGCCGCGGCTGAAGATGCTCTCTTAGTGCGGATCATTGGGAAAATTGCTCTCTCACACATCGATCTTACGTTCATCACACCAGGTCATTTCTATTTTTTTCTATTTTTTCCCATATCCTGTTCTTTCTATTTTGAAAGAACATGATATGGGGATATGGGGTTAGTCTAGGTACCACCCAAACTGAAATTCTTAAACCTGTTAGTGCGCCTAACACACCAACTGTAGTGTTGTAGTGCCTAATTAATACTGTGGAGACAGTCACTGAGAACACTCACGATTGCCCAGCCGAAATTCATATTTCCTCAAGCTTAAAAGTTTCGGGTCTGAAATTTCACAAACATTATGAACACCCTGATCTGCCCAATTGGCAGAATTAAAAGCCATCACTACAGAGTGCAACCTGGTTAAGGGTAGAATTGTTAGGATTTAAATATATAGATAAACACTGACGTTTAGGCCCATGGATTGTGTCGTCTGTTTGGAGCTGTTTGAATGCAATGCGGTTTTAGAAAAAGTGTTGGAGCGCCACTTATCGAGCAAATAGTTTAATTGAATTCTGATGGTACCTTATGCACTCTGCTCTCAACGGTGGAGGATAACTTGAAGGTGATATTTGTGCTCAAAATTGTTTTTCCTTGACCAGGGATAGGTCTGGCATACCCTGATTTGTGTTTAACATAATTTGTGCTGATACTAAACGTATTTCGGTAGATGCTCTACCTCTTGCACTAATGACCTATCACATGCAGACTAACAGCAATATGTGTCTAACACCGCATGAAATGCTTACGGGTCGACCCGTGTCTGTGTCTGTTCCTCATGATGGACTGCCGCTGGAGTAATTTCAGATGAATCAAAAACATATATGAGACCACTAACTATTATGTATGAAGCTATCTATTGACAGGAAAAGAGCTGGGTGCAGTGTTATGGGTGAGGCATTACCGCCTCAACGGGGGGGGGCTCTCTCCACAGAAGAACAATTGGGCTCAATTGTAATTCAGAAGAACAATTGGGCTCTCTCCACAGAAGAACGAGTCTTGGAGGTGGGAGAAGATGTGTTTATACTATGGGCAATTCGCGCTGCCCATGACTTACCAGGAAGGGGGACCTTTGATGGTCCTAGACTCTGTCACTCACCTGTCTTTTCTTGCCGGTCACTATCTTTTGGGCAGCTGGAAAAAAAAAAACTAATTTATGGGTTTTGTTGTGGATAAAAATGACATGAAATAAACATGAGGGAGACTTAGTATGAGTAAAATGTCATTTTATTTCGACCTCCACAGAAATAAAATCCCAGATCTGTCTCTCTAACTCCAATAATCACTAAACTGACTGAACTGCTGCTTTCTGTCATATCAAAGTGACTCTCGTTCACATTATAACGGAGGGAAAAGGTTTTCTTCAGGTTAAATTTTTCAGCAGATATCAGCAGCTTCACCTCCTCAGATCTCAGACGATACCACGATATCTCAGAATAATTAGTGATGTTACAGAGCAGGGTGATGTTCTCTCCAGGAGGGACAGATAAATGATCAGTTGAAGCGATCTCAAGGAGACACGGTGTAAAGAAACCTGA
Organism: Ictalurus punctatus; assembly: GCF_001660625.3. Classification (NCBI taxonomy): domain Eukaryota; kingdom Metazoa; phylum Chordata; class Actinopteri; order Siluriformes; family Ictaluridae; genus Ictalurus; species Ictalurus punctatus. The sequence continues at coordinate 26,747,392 of NC_030429.2, read as the reverse complement.
AGGAAAAACATTTTACCACAATAAGACCCTGAGCGTATGTCAGAAGAGGGACAGATCCATGCTAGCAGAATAAATCATAAATCATATTGTTTTAACTGATATTTAGCTGCAATATGCAGAAATGTTTGGATTTATAAGCAACAGCTGAGTATAAATACTTAAGCCGGTTCACACTGTACGATTTTGACCACGATTTAGTCGTCTGATGAATAAATGAATAAATGTCTGAGACTAATTTTGAGAATCCTAAAAGATTCCTATAATCCTGGGCCAAAATCTGTAGTCTTTGATCGGTAGTTTGACGTGTTCCCCGACAGCAGATTAATGGCCGTTGTGATCAGATTTTCCCTCTGATTAAATTCTGGCAGTGTCAGAAGATTTGAGGCACAGTCCTGTAGTGTGACTTCTCCTACTCCGTACGAGTCTTATTGTGTGCGTCGGTTTTTCACGTCTTGTACAGTCTGACATTAATGAGAACTGAGATCCTACAGTGTGACATGGCTTACAGTACAGCGGGGATCGTGTTCGTACAGTCTGACAAGCAGCATATACGTTTATTGTTTTCTATTCTGAAAAAACACCATTTCTATTCAGAAAAGTGTCAGTCTTCACTCGGCATCTGCAACTTTCTCCTGAAAAGAGTTCTCTACAGTTGGGGGCGTTAGCAGAACATGTAGGGGTAGAAGGAAATGAAACTGTAGATGTACTGGCAAAAATATCGATAAAGCATGAAACAGATGAAGTACAAATACCATGAAGTAGAGCAGAGATTAACACCATTATAAAGGAAAGGAGAGAGGAAGAGGTGATAATTACGAGTCTTAGAATATCACGCTGACTTAAATCTAACATTACACAGAATAGGAAAACACCCCACTGGACTCTGCACACACTGCAATACACAAGAGACAGAAAACACATTCTGTTAGACTGCAAAAGATATGAGGAGGAAAGAACTGAGCTAGAGATGCAGATTGGAAAACAAAACATGACACTAAAGAACTTGCTGGGAAAAACATCTGGGAAAATACACCGTCCCCTAATAAATTATCACTAATAAGTCAGAGACTTTAATAATTTAGTATGAATATGTAGTATATATTTATTTATTTATTTAGTAGTATTATTGTAATTATTGTTTTTTCCCCTTGCCAATATGCTGCCCACACTCCAGTCCAGTAGGTGGCGGTAATGCACCTTAAGTTGGTTTTCCAACCGCCTTTTAAACAGAAAGAAGAAGAACAGGAGACGGAGAAGCAGGAAGAAAAAGAAAAAGTTAGCATTAATGCTAAAAACAAACAAAAACAAAAAACTGAAGTCATCCTACAGCGTGTCATGAGGTACGAAAATATCCTTATTTTATCCACAATATGTTTTATATTGTCTTTAAAGTATTTAAGGATGTTTACTGGACGTGTTGGTGAGTATTTCTGATTGTGAATTGTAGAGTTTAGGAGTTTAGCGTCGTTCATAAAAGCGGAAGAGCCGCTGTGTGTTTTAGTGTACACAGGACCCGCACCAGGGCGTCATATTACAGCTGCAGCTTTTCATCTGGTCATTTTAAATTATCACTTAACTCTGTTCTTTTCAGTTTTCTTCTTATTACCAGTCAATTTTGACTTTTTTTCCTTGTTAATAATTGTTCTTTGTTGTTCATTTATTAATGTTGATATTGTTCATTTCTCTCAATGTCACGGGATTAAGAAACAATGTGAAACGCAGAGCCCTTTTTTTCTGTTAAAAACCACAGATCAGATTTTAGTTTTTTTTTCAAGAAGCCAATTCCTCGCAGGATGGTTGTAATTTTTGGAGATCCCAGTGGAGCAGTGGTGTGTGGATGTCTTACTGTACAGAGCGAACAGCAGGTGTCGCCATTTTGTAAAATAAGTTTGCTGGTGAAACACTACACCGGGTCAGTGACCCCAAGGGTCATTTTCTGTTGTTAGTGATTTTATTGGCCAGACCATCACAGTTCTATTAAATGTATATAGATATAATATTTCTAAGGAAAATACCACCTTAATGGAAGAGATTATTGATAATATACAGTACTGGAAAAATAAATACCCCAGTGCTGTTCTTATTTTGGGTGGGGATTTTAATATGGTATTAAATAGTGATTTGGATCGGTTTCCTTCTAGAGCTGCTTCTGTAAGTCCAGTTATGAATGCTTTTATGATGTGATTTAGTGTTGTGTAGTCTCTATACCTGTAGCAGCAAGGACCACTCTAAGCAGTCTCGAATAGATTATTGTCTTATTTCCCAAAGAGTACCGAACAGTTGTAACTCAGCATTCACACTACACCTCTTACAGACCACAGTGCTATCTCTCTTAAGGTTCGTCTTTCAGCATCCCTTGATTTCAGCACAACTCCTTCTTATTGGAAATTGAACAATTCTCTTCTCCTGTTTAAAGACGTTTAAAAGCATATTACATTATTGATTGAGCAGTATTGGAGGAGAGCTTCAGCATTAGATTCATATTGTTGCCAGCGGGAGCTGTTGAAGTTTGAAATCGGTAAATATCTTAGAAAATTTGGTAGTAACTTAGCTAAACTTGAAATAGCAGAAGAAAATAAGTTGGTGTTTAAAATCGCATTCTTCTAAATCCCCAGAGCTGCTTTCTGTAACTGATGAGCTTGAGTATGCTGAACTGCAAGGTAAATTAGATGAGCTGTACACAGGGCGCTTACATCAGATCTAGACAAAACTGGATAGAGGAGGGAGAATGCAACACAGCATATTTTTTCAGATTAGAAAAAAGTTGTTTAAGAACCTCATTAATTGAAACTTTAAATATTGATGGAACAGTGACCAGTAATCCTCAAGAAATTACACGTTTCTGCGCTAATTTTTACAGTAATCTTTACCATGGAAGTTATTCTGAAGAGGCAGCCTGTACTTTTCTGCAGTCTGTTAAAACCTGCAAGACTATCTCAAGAAATGACAGAAACCTCTGCGATAGTGAAATTACTTTATCAGAAGTTAATAACATAATATAAGATAATAGATGTACCTTGAACTTTGACCCTGTTATAATAAAAGCCCAAAAAAGATTTAATGCGTGGTTGCAGAGAGACTTGACCTTGAGAGGTATTGCTTGCTAAGGCTGAGGTTATCTCCAGGTTTACATCGCTGCACTCTCTGTATCTGGACAATAAGATATGTAGGTCAGTTGATCAAATCCTCTTTATTTGGAAAAACAAAATACATTATGTTAAGAAGTCTGCAATACTGAATACATGAGTATGGTGGGTTGAACTTTCTTGATTTCTCATCTCTGAACAACACTTTCAAAATTAATTGGATTAGACAGTTTATGCGTAATCCAAATTCAGTGTGGAATTTTATTCCTAATTACTTTTCCAAATTAGGCGCTCTCCCCTTCCTATCGATCTGCAGTTATAATATTGCTAGAATCCCTCACAACTTATCTAAGTTCCATCAGCAAGAGATACTTGTATGGTCATTAATCCTTAATCACAACTTTTCCCCTCATCAGTACTTTATTTGGAACAACCAAGATATTGTATATAAGAATAAATCTTGTTTTTCAGTAATTGGTTTGAGAAGAAAATTGTGGCTGTTTCCCAGTTATTTAACTCAGAAGGTCTTATTTACAATGAAGAATTTTTATGTAAATTTAATTTCCCGGTAACTCCCAAGGAATTTTCCATTATAATAGACACTATTCCTAAAGGAGTCGTTATGCTTCTAATGGAGTCTGTTACATCATCTAACACCTTTCCCATTTCTTTAGACCCACTTGAGTTCCCAGTAGGAAAACTGTGCTTTTGGTCACATCCTTCATCACGTAATTATGGAATTGGATCTCTTTCAAAAGGAGCTCGTAACAACTCCATATGTGGAGTCATATTGGAAGAATTTGGTTGACCATATTGATTGGAAAAAGTATGGACTCTGCCTTTGAAATACATAATAACTAACAAGGATGGAGAAATTTCATTCAAATTATTACACAAATTTGACCTGACTCAAGTTTTTTTTTTTTTTTTAAATAAAAGGTTTAAGTTAGATATAGGTGCGTTGTTGTTTTTGTGTTGCCCCTAATGAAACTGTTCTTCATATCTTCTGGGATTGTCCTCACACGCAGCTATTTTGGGTCGAATTTTCTAGGTTTATTAACTGCAATGTGCTTCCGGGCTTCTCTTTGTTTTTTTAAGGATGTACTGTTTGGCTCCTGTAATGTACAAAAAGCTCAATTTAAAATCGTAAATAGCACACTTATATAGTGCTCTTATCCAAAGTGCTTTACACGGTCACATTCACCCATTCACACACACTCACACACCATGCAAGGCGCTAACATGCCATCGGGAGCAACTTGGGGTTCAGTGTCTTGCCCAAGGACACTTCGGCATGTGGAGTCACGTGGGCCGGGAATCGAACCACCAACCCTACGATTAGTGGACGACCCGCTCTACCACCTAATCCACAGCCGCCACAGTTTAATGAATACTTTCTTATTAATCTATTATCTAAATTTCATATTCACCGCAGTTAATTCACTCATCAAAATCCCTTATTCATTGTTTTTAGAAGAGGTCCAACAGTACATCCAAAATATTTCATCTTCTAAGAATCTTAAAGCTCTTAAGACAATGAACTCGTTTCATCTTTTTAATTTAGTTCAGTTTTCGTTTTTTTTAGTGTGTGTTTTTTATATATATATATATATATATATATATATATATATATATATATATATATATATATATATATATATATATATAGTTGTTGTTGTTGTTGTTGTTATTATTATTATTATTATTATTATTATTATTATTATTATTATTATTATTATTATTATTATTATTATTAATTTATATTTAAAGTCGAACTTTAAACATCGATATCGCAGTCGATCATGTTCATAATCGTGGGCAGTCAAAATCCTAATGGAGATCAATATTCGATTGTGCAGCCCTCGCACACGCATCGTCACACACTAATTATTAGGATAAAACACACACATACGTTACACATACTGATGCTGACGTGCTGCTGACAGGTCAGCAAGGAGGGGGTCGAGGGGGAGGGAATTATAATTTTTTATATATATAATTTGTTATTATTATTATTATTTCAGGCACATTATATCATGCATATTAAAAGTTTTATAAACATTTTATGCGTGTTTGAAGGATTTTTACGCAGCACCCTGCTCTCATCAGACGGAACCCCGGCTAGGAAACACTGGTTTAAACGGTGATCACTAGCTGCTTGTTTTGGGGTTTGATATCCTACAGGCCTACAGTGTTCAGTAGAATTATTTTTTATTATTATTTTTAAAGATTATTAATATAAAGTTGTTATTATTACTATTAACTGTATTTTGTTATTCATACTATAAGATGGTGAAGGATATTTGCTGTGTGCTCCATGGGGGAAACTTGAGAAAAGCCCATTGGAGGAGATGATGGTGATTATCATGTGAAAGTATTGATGTATTTGACGCTGTGGAACTGGTGGTGATTTACAAGGATATGCCTTTATCTGTCCTATTGGAATCTGAAATTAAATATTACAGTATATTGTATAAGTAATATAGCATAAATAAATAAAAAGAGAAATGATTGATATAAACCAATAAGCACTCTGTTACCTTTTGATATTCAAATATATTTCTTTTTTCACACCTTCCTTTCCTTGTTTTAGAAAATGTTCACACGCTCCTCCAGACACTCTCGGGGCATCATGACCTCCTGTTATTCCATCTGCATCGTCTTGGGTATCGTGTGTGTGAGTAAGTAACTTTTTGTTATAAAATAGATGAAATAAAGCTCTTAACATAAGATCATTGTCTAAAAGGTGAGAAAGTAATCTAGATTTTAATTTTCCCATCTCAGACCCCCTCTCTGCAGTATCTGAGTTCACTGTATCTGGACAAGTGGGGTCTACAGCTGTCCTGCCGTGTAAACTGCAGACTGAAGTCAATGGACCACCGTATATTAAGTGGAGCATCGAATCTGAGACTGTGTTTGAGAGAGTCGGTGAGGAGACCTATCAGGGTAAGGGATATGAGGGGCGTGTGGACGTTCCTGAGGAAGAGCTGCGTAAGGGGAACTGTTCCTTGGTGTTGCGCAATCTGACACCTACTGATGCAGCTCTCTACTGGAGCGCCAAGATAGTGAGTCGCACCAAGGGATCTGTTGAGACAGAAACAGTAGAGATCAGCCGTGTTCATCTCTCAGTCGAAGGTAAGTGAGTGAGTCTCAGTAGATCACACACTGACCATCACACACATCAGAAATCAAAGCTGGACATGAGGGAGGATTGGAAAGGCACTAAGTTTACTGTATAACAAAAGCGGTTCATATGGGGCAGTTTAATGATCTCAGTGTTTTAACTACTAGTTGAGGACTTCTGCACTGAACAGCTAATTACAAAGCTCTTTATGTGTGTGTGTTAGATTGAGCCAGGAGAACACACACCTGTCCATCTTTTTTGTTTCATCACACACTTGTAGAAGCATCACAACTTTACATCTAAATCATTTTCATTACACGAATGTGCAGTAGATTTTTAAATCAGAACGTCTTTACCCCAGACAGCAGGAACTGAAATCTGAAATCATTCTCTTGGTTATTTGTACAATGTATTACCTATGAAATACTATTTAAGTGATATTCATTGTCAAAATATTCAGTTGACATTATTCTAAAATATTTGATCATTTATTATAATCACATATTATAGTGTTACTAATATGAAAGCTTTTATTTTAGTGGAGAGGGTAAGTTAATAAGGCATGTTAAAACAGTACTGGAGTTAAAGGTAAGACTGAGAATGTAAACACTGAGCTACATTAGTAGTGACCTGACCTACATGTGTCCCTGATCTACAGGTACAAAGTAAAACACTTTAGCATCATTGAGAAGAGTTCACACAGAAGAGCTGTGATTGTACCAAGATGATCAAATGTTTTTTCTCTTACAGAAAAACAGAATGAAGAGCGTGAAGCTGAAAAGGAAGTTCCCAGAGGTGAGATATACTTGTGTATTTAATTATCTGTAAAGCAGATTTAATTTCTTACACAACCAGTAACATTCATTCCATTTATTTCAGTATGTTACGTTCACTGTTACTTTTTTACTCCCTAATGAATTCTGTCCTTCAGTTTTTTGTTATTTTTGTTTTTAATTGCCCACAAAATGTTCTAACTTGGTTAATTTTACACTACATGACCAAACTTATGTGACTTTAAATTATTTCGGAGCTGCAGTGATTCTTCCCAGTGAGGAGCGAGTGAACACAAACCATGCATAATAACAGCCTCCAGTTTTTCCTTTAATTTGTCAGCCTCCTCTGTACCTGTGTGTGTATATACACGTGTATATTGTGTGATTTTGGTTGTAAACCTCACTGCTTAGACTTTATGTGGAAAATGTTCTAGCTAAACTAGAAAAAATAATACATTTCTGTTTTTCTCCAGATGATGCAGGAATGAAGTGTCCTCAGCTACCGATCATGATCTTGTCCCTCCTGTCATGTTTACTCCTCCAGTTCTTATTAGAAGAAACCTGAGTGTGGACTAGAGCTGTGTACAGGACTGTGTCTTTATTCCTCCGCTACCAAGTGGTTGAAGTATTTTTTTTTTTTTGGTTTTCCGTTTGCCTGCTTGAACACCCACCCACCTGTCTATCTGTCCATGTCGGTCAGAGCAAGGTGTACATTACACGATTTTAATGCACAACGTGGAGGAAAAGAATCTCCCGAGACATGTATGTTACAATGGTTAGTTATTTACAGGCAGTGCATGAATTTAGAATGGTAATTAAACTGAATTAAACCTGTGCATTATACGGTTTTAAAGCACACCTTCCAGACCAGCAGAATCAGGTATTCAGACAGACCATGATATAATAAGTAAGAAAACACTGAGGAGTTTAGATCCTGTCATCACTTATATAATATCCCCCTTTATTTACTGGGAAACATCAGAGGGGCTGATACTGAGTTCTCTTATTACATAGAGCAGGTTTAAACATTTAACCATAAAAAGGTGTGTACGTGTTCTTAAAATAGTTTTGTATGATTTTATTTAGATTTTACATTTAAGCCACATCTGGAATAGAATTTGAACTCAGTAATCTGCTGAACATTCATGACCACCTGCATTTCTGAGAGAACAATATAGTAGGGCAGAATGAGGGTGTCAGTTTGTGAAAAACTGATGGTCTGGTCAGAAAGTTTCTTCAAATGTATTTTCTGTGGGAATTCTGCATTTGTAGGAAATGACCCAGCAGCTCTGTACATGCTAAATACTGTGTTAAATGGTGAGGAGCTACAAGATGTCTGGAGAACCCAAAACAAAACCACCTACTGCCTTACTCTGTGCATTTAAGGGCAATGTTTGTGTATAATGTATATAATGTTTTGATCATATGAAAAGACCTGAGTAGTTTTTTTTAAATATAAAAAATAAATAAATATATATATATATATATATATATATATATATATATATATATATATATATATATATATATATATATATATATATATATAATATTAAATTAATATATAATAATTTATATATATTGTTATAATAATAATAATATCAACAAAATTTTATATATATATATATATATATATATAATTTTGTTGATATTATTATTATGCGTGTGTGTCTCTTATTATTTATGTGTCTGTGTTATTATTTCAGATATCAGATATTTATCATATATAGTAAATGTTTTCTAAACATTTTAGAAGTGTTTGAAGGATTTTTGCACGCCACCCTGCTCTCCTCTGACGGAACCCCGGTTGGGAAACACTGTTTTAAACGGTTGTTTACTGTAGAGAAAATAAATAATTATTACTGTTAACTGTATTTTGTTATTCATACTATAAGATTAAATAAATTAGCTATAAAATGTGTAAACTAATTAGAACCTTAAATAGTTATTCATAATATCAGTTACAATGGTGTGTGTGTATATATATTATGACTGCAACTAACGATTATTTTCATAATCGATTAGTTGGCCTATTGGTGTTGTTGTTATTATTATTATTATTATTATTATTATTATTATTATTCGATTAATCGGATGGGGCGGGGTAAACTTTCAGTACCCTTCCTTTTGTTGTTCATTTAAAATAAAAGTCTACAAACTGAGTGTTACAAATATAAACTTCAGACTAAAACTAAACTGTTTGTCCAATTATATAAGACTGAAAAGAACCCAATACACACAGACACCCACCAGAATATATATTATTAATGTAGTACTGTAGTTTAATTCTGTGCTTTTTGTGCATCCATAAAAATAATGCATAAGTACTTATACATAATATAAACTAAACTAAATAAATAAAATAGTTATATAATTGTTTTGTTTATATTGTGTATATAACTATTTATAAATTATTTTTTATGGATGCACAAAAAGCACTGAATTTAACTGCAGTACTTTATTAATAATAAAAACTCCCTTTCGCTGCACCTTGTGGTTTCTGTTACTCACTGCCTTTAGACGTATTATTTTACTTGTTTACTTTTGATCATGGTGTATTAATTAGACATTACAGACCTTACTCTACGGAGCAACGCGGCCTCGCTACGAACACGCCACAAAAGACGGAAGTTACACTGCAAGCGTGCAAATACAACATATAATGACAGTAAACTTAAATTAAACTAAACCTTTTAAGCAGCGTGCACCAGTTTCCCCCGCCCCTTACACACAGTGGAGCATTTTGGATATAAACATAACTGTGAGCTACATTAGTAGTGACCTGACCTACATGTGTCCCTGATCTACAGGTACAAAGTAAAACACTTTAGCATCATTGAGAAGAGTTCACACAGAAGAGCTGTGATTGTACCAAGATGATCAAATGTTTTTTCTCTTACAGAAAAACAGAATGAAGAGCGTGAAGATGAAAAGGAAGTTCCCAGAGGTGAGAGATACTTGTGTATTTAATTATCTGTAAAGCAGATTTAATTTCTTATACAACCAGTAACATTCATTCCATTTATTTCAGTATGTTACGTTCACTGGACTTTTTTACTCCCTAATGAATTCTGTCCTTCATTTTTTTGTTATTTTTGTTTTTAATTTTCTAACTTGGTGTCACGAATCGGGAACGGAGTCGGAAGCAATTGCGGTTAAGAGCTTTATTAAAGAGAGATATGCAGATAAATACAAATCGTAAAACATAGACGTAATCAGAAACAGTCACCGGGTCGGGCGATCGTCAAACAGGCATAAACGGGGTGAGGCAGAAATCGAAGTCGCGGTCACTGGAAACGGGTTCAAAACAGGAAACAGGAAACATGAAACTATGACTGGGAACTGGGAGCGGAAAACACCAGTGTGGTCTAAGAGAACTAATCTAACGTTAAACTAAATTAATCTATCGAGGTACGTAACGCTAACTATCTACTATCGAACTATAATACTCCGTGAAGTGTACTGGGAGGCGAGGGGTATATATCCCGAACATAATCAGTGTTAAGTGCTGACAGCTGAAAACAATGAAGACACACCCTCGAACAACAACCAATGACAGAACAGGGAGGAGACAGAACAGAAACAAAACAAAACGCACATGTCCACAGTAAACAATGTCACAGTTATCAACATTCGCTCCGGCTCTCCAAGCGCGCTGCAAGCTGCAGCTCTGTCTAAAGGGGAGATCGTGACACTTGGTTAATTATAATACATGGCCAAACTTATGTGGCCGGACCATTACACCCATATGTGGTTCTGACTTTAAATTAGTGTGGAGCTGCAGCATCCCAACCATTGAAGAGCAGCAGCAGAAAACCACGCCACTCACTTCAGACTGTAATGGAAGTTCGCATCAGTGCAGTTTTGAGTGTGTAATGGGAGTGTAATATTGTAGTAACATGCTTTCCGTATCCACAAATAACACAACACACCAGTTACTAGTAACTAGTACAGTAATGGTTAAAAGTTGGTATTTATTTCTAGTTCTTACTAAATATTAATTTATAATCATTATAATAATATTTATAGAAAAACTTTATATTAAAAATGTTAATTTTGGAAGCACTGGTGTAATAAGCAGATGTTTTGGCTGTAAGAGACTAAAATGGTGTAAAGTTTAAAAAGTACACTATAATGTCTAATTGTTTGATATTACTCAACGTTAAATGATATTCATATTATGATATTTTAACTGGAAAAGTTACATTTATGGGTAATTTTAATATGGTAATATGTCACTGCTACAGTTACTGATTATTATTGAGTACACATTAGAAAATTGATGTGTTGAAGTACAAACCAGTTTTACCATCCCATTACCTACTTATTACTTATTATTTAAAACAACAACAAAAAAACATGTTTAACCTTATAATCTTATAATTCTGGTATCCCTGTAGCATTATTTACTCAAAACATGAAACACTGGGTTATTAACAATTAATAATTATGAGAGCATCTGTAATAGCACTCTAGTTATTTCATGATAACAGATGTTAAGTGTTCATTTTGTTACAGTAGAGAAAAATATTTTTGCTTATAAATAAAACATCCGTATTTCATTATTGGAAAAATGGACAAAATGTGATGTGTAATGTTTAACTGTGTTGTGATTTCATAAATGTGATTATACAGTACATAAAGACATTTGTTGAATAAGTCATATAATTGTGATTATAGGTGGGGAGACTGTTAGGATAAACAACAGCTGTAGTAGTTTTTGCTCGACCTGTATTTTATAACACAATTGTTCATCTGATCTTTCTTTCCTTTATCCGGGGTTTGGACAGGAGTAGGAGTAGGAGTAACTGGGACTATTGCAGTGATTGCAGTGATTGCAGTGATTGTTGCTGTGCTGTACTGGTGTAAAAGAAGAAGAAAGCGTGAGTAGCACCGTATGATTAGAGGAGGACGCTGTGTTTACCACAAAGCTGTTACATGGTGTTTAATTCTTTAGCAGAATTAAACCAGAGGGCTGCTACAGAAGCTAAATTAAACATAACTTTGTGTCACTTTGACAGTTTTTAAGGATGTTTAAATTTTTGTACAAGACTGGTGTGATTTATTCTCACAAAGAAATCCATGTAAATGTTTACAAGGAATAAAATGACAGCTTCTGCATTGCTTTCACATACAGATCATTTTCACAGTAAATTAACTAGACTTAACCCATTATTAAGATTCTGAAGTGAGTTCACTTGGGATTTTTTTTTTTTCTGCAGAAAACTGCAGAAACCCTGATCCTCCACACACCTACTCGCTGCCTAATACACAAATAAATCCTGCAAACACAAGTCCAGGTGAGAATCATTGCTGTTTTAAACCTTGTAAATGTTCTTTAACCACTAAACTTAACTTTATGTTTCAGATGAAGATCCTAATGATCAAGGAGAAGATCTGCTGAACACATGACAGGACGATCATGGTGAGTATCAGATGGAAACACTAATCCACAAGATGTTATCTGAAAGTGCTTTTTAACCCAAACAGCATCATCCTCAATAACTATCTAATTCATCCTTGTTTTCTTATTAGCCCTAAACTTGAGGATATATTTGTTTTCATTGCTATTTAACAAACATTATAATAAATGACAGCAATTAGAAAAAGTTGTTCTGCACCTGATGACAGCTGTAAACTGTCTCCTTACTCACTTTATCTCTTGTCTTGATCTGGCCTTGTTACACCCCCTGAACCTACTTGTGTTCACGAACACAGAAACCTGATAATTACATGAATGTGACGAGACCCATGTTACTGAAGAGATTATTGACAGAATTGGTGTGGACCCTCTGAACAGTGTGTGGTCACATTCAGAGCTATAAAGAAGCGTTTCCTGCGCTACTCTCTTTATGTGACTGCACTGCTAAAAGGGGTATCCTCAGCATCATGTGAAAGTCTTTACTTGACTTGTTCTTCTTTTCATTTAAGCTCTACTCATACTCACTATAAAGAATGGGAGATCATTTATTGGTGCCTTTTGACATTAGGTCTTTAAACAACATTTTATTCCCCCTAACAAACTCTCCACAGCGGTTACTAATGACATTTACAATGTTAGGCATGATGTTAACACGCACACCTGGTACTTATTTACATATTAGTGTAATTCCCAAAGCTTACACAGTCCCCTCCGAATGTATTGAAACGACAAATTCTTTTGTTTTTGCTTAACACTGAATAGCATTTCATTTGTAATTAGAATTGGTCTCTTTTGGTTTGAGAACATTTATCTATATATCTTTATATTTATCTGGATTTACAGAAATTTATAAATTTTAACAAAAATATAATGAAAAAACCTTGAGATGAACCAGACTTAAAAGGGAACCCATCCTCATCTGGGTGACACCAGTGCAATCAAAAAGTGCAGTAGTGTAACCAGGAATTCATGAGCTTGTGAGAAACTTATGAACATCATCAGAGTTATTTCTGAATTCATTATCGTTTTAAATTTAAGTGTATTGTATCAAACTGAAGATATTACCTGTTCAGTGATGGAGACTTGAGTGTAAACTGTTGTTAGCAATTGCAGTCCTAAGGCTATCCAAGCAAGAACATCCACAACCATCTTCATGGTTTTTAAGTGGTACCATCCTCAGTAATCTCACGGTGATCTTTAGACTGTTCATGAGGTTCCATCCTCAGCATCAGTGAGTGATTTTCAGGTGATAAGAACTCCAAACAGAAGAACAGAACACTGGCTGCATTCGCTGCGTGCATTAGAATGTAATTATTAACATGTAAACTTTGCCAGTCCTAATAAAATTATAATAAACCTTTAATGCATCTTATCGCTCTGCATCACATCACTTCTCCAGAGATTTACATTAAGTACAACATATTGTAATGATTCACTGTCTGCTTTTAAATATGTCTTCTAAATTTTTTTTACATTAGATTAAAATATACAGTGAATCATCTTGAGGGGAAAAAAGAAACACATTCCTTCACTGATGGGTTTAATCCTGATCAATTAAAGACACATTCGAGTGGTGTAGAATGTATTCAATAAAATAACATGGAATTTATAGTTGTGCATCCTTTTGTTTCAGGTTCTGTGGTTTTGGAGGAGGGTGCTGTCCGATACAATCCAGTCAGGACAGATCCTGAGTAATGCAACTTCCAGCAGAACAGTTGGTAATAACACTAACCCTAGGTTTCCTCTCACCTCCCAAACACATGCCATTAGGGGGACTGGCTGTGCCACATCGACCCTACGTGTGAATAAGTGTGTGAATTGTACCCTGTGAAGGACCGGTATCCCACCGATGGTTCAGTTCAATTCAATTTGTATAGCACTTTTTACAATAGACACTGTCTCAAAGCAGCTTTACAGAAATATCATCACGGTGTACAGATATTAAAGGTGTGAATTTATCCCAACTGAGCAAGCCACTGAGTGTCGACGGTGGCAAGGAAAAACTCCCTAAGATGGTAAGAGGAAGAAACCTTGAGAGGAACCCGACTCAGAAGGGAACCCGTCCTCATCTGGGTAACAACAGATAGTGTGAAAAAGTTCATTATGGATTTATATGAAGTCTGTATGGCGTTAGGAGCAGCCGTAGTCCCAGCAGTCTGGAATTAGAGAAGATTTGAGCTCCATCCAGAGGCAGAAAGGATCTGGATCTCTAGTATCTCCATAAATTCGTGTGGGGCTCGGCGAAAGGAGAGAGGGAGAAAAAAGATAATTATGACTACGAAGTAGTAGAACAGAATCTAGTCAGGGTAGGCTTGAGTAAACAAATACGTTTGAAGCTTAGACTTAAACACTGAGACTGTGTCTGAGTCCCGAACACTAATAGGAAGACTGTTCCATAACTGTGGGGCTCTATAAGAGAAAGCTCTTCCCCCAGCTGTACCCTTCACTATTCGAGGTACCGTCAAATCTTTTGATGCTATGTTTGGTTTAATCCAAGTTTCTGTTAAACACATTAAATTACATTCCTGATCAGTAATGATGTCGTTAACAATAAGAGCCTTAGACGCAAGAGATCTAATGTTTAATAGTCTTAGCTTCAGATCAAAAGTGCTGTCTGTGCATTCAGTATGATTTAATTTTATGTTAATTAGGTTACAAAGATAGACTTTCCGAGGTTTTCTATATATTTGTATAGCTCGGGGAACAGACACAGTCTCTATAGTATGTATTACCGGTGCCGGATTTTTAATTGAACATTGATTATACTGAATGTTGTTATTATTGGAAGATGTACTTACGGTAGGCAGTCACTTGGAGTGTAGCGCCTTGGAGATGTTGTCTGACAGCAGTTCTGCTCCAAGGCTGCTGGGGTGCAGGCCATCAGGACAAAACAACCTAGGACGCTCCCAGAACAGATTCCAGTTATTGACAAACAGCAGATTCTGCTCATTACACCAAGAGACTAACCAATCATTTAATGCTAGAAGTCTACTGAACTTTTCTGCTCCACGTCTGTATGTGGGAAGAATTCCAGAGACGATGATCTTCGCGGTGGGTGATCTGCCTCGTACTGTCTCGATCAGGCTGGAGAAGTCCCTCTTCAGAACCTCCGTCTGCCGCAGCCTGGTGTCGTTCGTCCCCGCGTGCAGCACAACCGCTCCAATGCGCTCGTCCTTCTTCAGGATCCCGGATACCTGCGCAGCGACATCAAGGACACAAGCACCAGAAAAACAGTGTGTGCGCACCTTACCTTTAGGTGAGGCTACACGGACGTTCCGCACAATGGAGTCCCCGACGATCACAGCGTTGGGTCTGGTCTGACGGAGAGGGGCGAAGCAGTTCCTGGTTGGAATCTCGAACACCGGAGGTGGAGAGGGTCCAGCCCGCGCATTCCGCCGCTGGTTCACCCAAGGTCCGAGGTGTGTTGGTGCCGGCATGACGGAGACCACGGCTGGGAAAGTCCTAGGTGCACGGTCCCTGCACAGAGAAACACACGGCGTAGAGGGGCTGGGAGTGGAAATACCACACTGTGTGCTTACCTTGGATATGTGGGCAGAGGCACAAGATGTTTCCAGTGCAGTTTGTCGCTACAGCAGCTGGGCCTGCTTGTCGAGTAGGCTGCGGATCTGCTTCTCCACATCCTCCAGTTCCAGCCGCACCATGTGAAGCTCGAGCGAGTCCTCATCTTCACTCAAAACCGCAGAGACAGCAGACATATTTGTTTTTTAAACAGAACAGCGGTAAATGAGAAATGTGAAACGTAAACAAGGCTAGCGATAGGTGATGCTAGCGGGCTACGGGCTACAAGCTAGTCGCGGTTGTTTGTAAAAAACAGATCAAATTTAGCGACAGCGCAACGTTACGATTGTTTTGTCTAAAGTAGTGTCAGTTATATTTGTATAATGTAAGATATCTAATTTTAAAGTATAGATGGTGTAGAACACGTGAAGGTCCGGTACGAAGCTGCTGTGTACGAAGCTGCTGTCAACGGTGGGGTCTGCTAACTCTCAAGTCAGTGGCAGACAGGATGAGAAGATGTGAAGATCCATACCCTGGGTGTACGTGCTAGCCTAACCTCTCCCCAAAGGGTGGCTCTCTACAGTACGTAAAGTGCTTGAGCTGAAGACAACCAGCACACAGAGAGATACTGCCACCAGAGACTGTCAAGTTGTATTGTTATAAAATGTTGGGATGATATTAATATGTTAGGTTAGTGTACACCACAAATTTTTAGACTAAAAGAATTCCTTTCTCAATATCTTTCTGTTAAATGAAAATCAGGAAGGGATAAGAATGTATCTTCGCCAATTGGGTTTGTATTTTTAAAGTCAACAGACTAGAACTATTTTACAGGTTAACTATACATGAGAGTGGAAAACCCCTTTATTCGTGTGATTAGAGCAGTAGAGATTAGAATGTTGCATCTGCCTTGGGGATGGATCATGAGCTAGGTTGCGTATATTATCCTGATTCCCAGGGCATGGTGGATCCAGGGTACAGTACCCTAACTAATGAACTGGCAAAAATATGCGAGACAGTTGTATTCACAGGTTAGAAAGGCAATGCACGGTGGGAACGAGGTACGGGAGGATGTACGTCAAGTGGCACCCGGGGATCAAGTATACATTCATACTTTCAAGAGGAAGAGCCCCCTGAAAGTTGTGGGAAGAGATCATTGCCATCACTTGAACCAATGCGTCCGTGCCGGAGCAGGTACGGGACAGCGAGGACCGGCAACCCCAGGCCCTGCCAATACAGGGCAGATCACGGAGACGGAGGTGGTAACCGACAGCGACAGTGATTCGGATGCATCATCTATTGGTCCGGCCGACGGCACTCAAGCCTAGGCTAAGTGGTGGGCTGTGGAAATGCTAGATAGACCGGCCCAGTCTGATGCCCAGTCGCTGCAGGCCCTTGAAGCACAGTTAAGCGTGCCTCCTGAGCTTCAGTCTCCGCAGGGATCTTTACACACTCCCCTCCCACCGGTTCCGGAGAGCACTGGTGTAGCCGAGTAGTTAGGGGTTAGGGTACCTTTTACCACGGGGCTAATAGCATACCTTTAGCATACCTGTTCTTTTTCTATGACCTGATGGTGATGTTCAGAAGGACTAATCATACCTTCATTGTATAATGTACTAATCATAACCCTGACTGCAGTTCCATATATAGATTGTGACTGGTCAAAAGCATGCGTGCTCCAAAGCATTCTTATAATGTTAGTTTGAATTCTGTGTGATTCCCTGTCTGTAAACTGAATGAAAGTGTTTTAAGTTCCATGATGACGTTTTGTGTAAAACACCGAGCACGCGGGAGAGGGAGAGAGCGCGTGCGAGAGATTTCTTTTTCTTCCCCTTTTTCCAATCCTTTAGTTCTCTCACACTCTACATTAAAGTCAAGGTGATTCAATATATATATATGAGCGTAAACATATTCCTGTAAAAATGAAAATCAATCAGTATTTTTCTGATGTATTGTGTGTTGTGCCACATAGTTTCTTCTGCTGTTTCTTCTATCGACATCTTTGCCTGTCTAATGATAAAATTGATCAGCTGACATGTGAATCTGTTTTGAGTGATGTACTTAGCAAATTAATAAAAAAAACCCTGAAAAGTGAAACAGACTCGAGGTTACATTCTATGGCTGAGGTCACATCCTCCCTGTTGAGATAATGTTGAGCCTAAACATTTGGTTTTAGAGAGCGCTTTACCTTCATGAACTGACTCGCTAACAAGAGCTGGAGTAACCATAACTACTTCATGTATCTGTGATTCCTATACGCGTACGTGTCTATACATTGTTAAGCAGTGTAAGTGTGAATTCTTCTGGCGTGTGGTATTCATGTTGCATAATGATGAATAATTTCTGCATGTTTTCTCTGTGTATATGTCCAGTGATGAGTAATTAGTAAGATCAGATGACAGTAGTAGTCTGCACATTCTAAACTCTCTGTAAGGTGTTGTACGCCTGTAACAGATGTGATATCTGAGTTTGTAACATTAGAATCAGGTGATGATTACTTAATGTGGAATTCGGGTTTTGCAGGGAGTACGAGTATCTGGATTGGACAGCCTTGCATAATGGTTCCTGTTACCGACATGTTGTGCTGATGTGAGTTTGGGAGTTAGTTTAAGTACAGTCCCTTTACAACAGTGTAGTTTGAAGTGATTTGTTTCTCTTCTGAACCGTAAATTGGTGAATAGAATAAAGTAGTTGTGTAAATATGCAAATATATGTGTGTGCCTGTGCCTGTGTATGTGTCTGTGTGTATATATATATATATATATGTATATATGCTATACGGTGTGCTATGGATATGTCATACAAAGCATACGAGTTAGTATACGAGTTGCAATATTTAAATGATACAAAGCAGTGGTCACAAACTCGAGGAATGGAGCATATACTGCACAATCTGTGTATAAACCATGAATTGATAACTCGTTATACGGCAGCTGAAAACTGAGAAGAACTGAGAGCTGAGAACTGGATGCAGGTTTGTGTGATCTGGGAATTGCAGTCCATGGCAGCCAGCCATGTTCATGGACCGCAGTGCAGGATGGGAAATGTGGTTTGTGACATGAGTAGATGTAACGCAACCTTAATATGGTCAAATACAGTTTAAATGAAATGGACACATTTATAGGACGGATCTTATGCCGTTCACAATTGGGCGTTCAGCCAAGGTATCAGCTTGGTGGAAAATTGAAACAAAGTTCATAGATGATAAATTTTATTTTAGACTAAGTTAAATACATATTCACATTCCTCCAAAGTGAGCGACATTTAAATGTCATGTATGAAGGATCTGAGTGATATTTTGAGTGTGGTACAGTTATAAGTTAATAAGAGACAAAGGGGTACATGCATGTCTACCATTCAGACTAAACACTAGTGTTGTACACATAAAACCAAATTCACTAGGTTGTTTTGAATGAAAATTAGGGGGATAAAAGTGACTAGAGGACTGTAACTACATATCTAGATCCCAACCTCATTTACTCTATTATTGGGATTATCACTCGTTAGCACAGATGGGATGATATTAATATGTTAGGTTAGTGTACACCACAAATTTTTAGACTAAAAGAATTCCTTTCTCAATATCTTTCTGGTAAATGAAAATCAGGAAGGGATAAGAATGTATCTTCGCCAATTGGGTTTGTATTTTTAAAGTCAGCAGACTAGAACTATTTTACAGGTTAACTATACATGAGAGTGGAAAACCCCTTTATGAGAGGTGTTATTCGTGTGATTAGAGCAGTAGAGATTACTTTAGTAATTTTTAAATGATTTAATAGACCAACATTATTTAATCTCTGCAGCAATATTTCCTGATCCACTGTGTCGAGAGCCTTTTATAAATCAGCAGACAGGGAAGTGCAGAGGGTACCGTGACATTGTTTTAGGACTTTCAAAACAACGGTTGTGCTGATATGTTTATATGACCTTAGACTTCTTGCAGACTGATAACATGTTCACTGAAAAGGCTTTCTAAAAGGGACATAGGACAGGAGGCTTTGGGATTGGACTGTAATGATCTAATACAGTGGGATGTCCCTGATTTAATAAGAAATAAAATAAAATAAATAAATAAATAAGAAAGCTGATTTCCACATTTCTGGTATACGTTAAAAACTGAGCTCCTCATCTTGAATTGTTTTTTAATGGCTTTCTGCTTTATTAAAATCAGGGTATAGTAAATCACGATAAATATTCACCGTTTTAAGGCCTAGATCTGATGCATAAATTGAACATTTAATGATGGGTTTTGCAGTTGTGTGTTCCCAGTTGTCTGTGTCCAGTTTCCAGTATTATTGTCCTGTAAACAATATCTTCAATCCTCAGAAAAGGATGAAGGAACATGCCCACTTAGTCTAGCATTATTACAGCAAGCTGTGATAACAAATGCCATAAGTTCTGCAACACAACCAACCCACCCAGTAACCATTATCTATAGTATGATGTATATAGAATATATATATATAGATATAGATGTGTATATATATATATATATATATATATATATATATATATATATATATATATATATATATATATATATATATATATAGGATGTCCCAACTGTAACCTGTAACTGTAATTCCATTTCACATGATATTATTATTGATCAGCGCTTTTTCCAAGTGACTGCATGTGGGAGCTCAAGGCCGTTACTCCCCTTAACAATTCCTAGATCAGTAGTACACCTGGAAGCGTCTCCTTCGGGGGCTGTGGGCTCCCCTGCGGTGTACTCCTCTGTGGTCATAGACTCCCTTGCACGCTCCCAAGGCCGTCAGGACATGATTGGGGTCATCCTCCGCCCCATAAAAGCACAACAAATGTTCCTGGACGTTATCAAGTAGGGTCTGCAGTGGATCACTGATTGCTCACTACAGGACAACATCTTGAGATCTGAGTGTTCTTGGGACAAGCCTGACATTGAATGGACTTATGCTTTGCACCTGTACTATGGCTGGCAAACTACAACAAAGACTGTGTCTTACATGTGACTGAAAGGGTTGGGCGCTGCTGGGGGGGTCCCGGCTCAGGAGAGTGGGGCGCTTACAGGGCTGTAGTTTATGTATTGAAAACGTTGGATTTGGTGGCACAACGAGTGCCAGCACGGTGCGTGCCGCGGCTGAAGATGCTCTCTTAGTGCGGATCATTGGGAAAAATTGCTCTCTCACACATCGATCTTACGTTCATCACACCAGGCCATTTCTATTTTGAAAGAACAGGATATGGGGATATGGGGTTAGTCTAGGTACCACCCAAACTGAAATTCTTAAACCTGTTAGTGCGCCTAACACACCAACTGTAGTGTTGTAATGCCTAATTAATACTGTGCAGCCAGTCACTGAGAACACTCACGATTGCCTAGCCGAAATTCATATTTCCTCAAGCTTAAAAGTTTCGGGTCTGAAATTTCACAAACATTATGAACACCCTGATCTGCCCAATTGGCATAATTAAAAGCCATCACTACAGAGTGCAACCTGGTTAAGGGTAGAATTGTTAGGATTTAAATATATAGATAAACACTGACGTTTAGGCCCATGGATTGTGTCGTCTGTTTGGAGCTGTTGGAATGCAACGTGGTATTAGAAAAAACCGTTGGAGCGCCACTTATCGAGCAAATAGTTTAATTGAATTCTGATGGTACCTTATGCACTTTGCACTCAACGGTGGAGGATAACTTGAAGGTGATATTTGTGCTCAAAATTTTTTTCCTTGACCAGGGATAGGTCTGGCATACCCTGATTTGTGTTTGATGTAATTTGTGCTGATACTAAACGTATTTCGGTAGATGCTCTACCTCTTGCACTAATGACCTATCACATGCAGACTAACAGCAACATGTGTCTAACACCGCATGAAATGCTTACGGGTCGACCCGTGTCTGTGTCTGTTCCTCATGATGGACTGCCGCTGGAGTAATTTCAGATGAATCAAAAACATATATGAGACCACTAACTATTATGTATGAAGCTATCTATTGACAGGAAAAGAGCTGGGTGCATTGTTATGGGTGAGGCATTACCGCCTCAACGGGGGGGGGGGGGGGGGGGGGGGGTGTTCACCTGGAGTTGGGAGACCCGGAGCAGCGAGAGAATGCTGGCTACAAGGCAGCAGCGAACATGCGACCCCCGGAGGATGCTCCTCCAATGACGAGATGGTGGAGAACACGTGAAGGTCCGGTACGAAGCTGCTGTGTACGAAGCTGCTGTCAACGGGGGGTCTGCTAACTCTCAAGTCAGTGGCAGA
The DNA here is from genome assembly GCF_001660625.3 of Ictalurus punctatus. NCBI lineage: Eukaryota > Metazoa > Chordata > Actinopteri > Siluriformes > Ictaluridae > Ictalurus > Ictalurus punctatus. The sequence goes on along the minus strand of NC_030429.2, from coordinate 26,725,222 downwards.
CAGGATGAGAAGATGTGAAGATCCATACCCTGGGTGTACGTGCTAGCCTAACCTCTCCCCATAGGGTGGCTCTCTACAGTACGTAAAGTGCTTGAGCTGAAGACAACCAGCACACAGAGAGATACTGCCACCAGAGACTGTCAAGTTGTATTGTTATAAAATGTTTGTGATATGACGCACTCAGGCACGAGAAGAGTATAATGGTGCTGTCGAGCACATAGTGCTGGCAGGGTGGGAATTTTTCCTCATAGGAGGTTTTTTCGCCCACCCCTGACTGTGCAGGATTGGGGTTGGTTTTTTGGGGGGAAGCAAGACTCTGCAGGTCCCGACAAATACAAAACTGTGGGCTGACAGGCCTAGTTGAGAAAGATAGGGACGTGTAGATCCACGTACTGTGCTGTAGTGGCCACTCATACTTTGACTAGCGACGTCAGTAGTAATAATGAATGATTAGGGGAACTCAGTTAATCACACGTATAATTGATGTAGGCAAACAGACGTATAATCAAGGTAGTTAGATTCGAGATAACATACATATATAGTTGAAAGTAGAAGTTAAGGGTTATGGCTAGGTACATTTACATGGGTCCGATAATACCTCATACCATTTTGCATGCGTACAACTTTCACAGATTAACTTTAAAAAAACAATTTATTGCTTCACCATTTATTCAACATTTGGAAACCTTGTACCTTTCTTTTAAGGTGTTCAATGTATTGATGGGATTGTTTATATTTCTTATAATATACTGACTTAAAGACAAAATGGAAACCAAATCAAATGATTATTAATATTTAAATAATAAATGGTTTAGTATTGATCAAAGTTGTACATAAATCAAACTTATTACATCCACATGTTTTTTTTTTCTTAGAGTTTCCATACTTTTGTAATTATATTAACAGGAACAATGTACACATTTAATGTACACATTTAAATTCAATGCTCCATTTTTTTCAGTGAACCTCGAAAAAGACTTAAATTAAGAAATAAGTTTATTGTTTTCTATTCTGAAAAAAGCACCATTTCTATTCAGAAAAGTGTCAATCATCACTCGGCATCTGCAACTTTCTCCTGAAAAGAGTTCTCTACAGTTGGGGGCGTTAGCAGAACATGTAGGGGTAGAAGGAAATGAAACTGTAGATGTACTGGCAAAAATATCGATAAAGCATGAAACAGATGATATACAAATACCATGAAGTAGAGCAGATTAACACCATTATAAAGGAAAGGAGAGAGGAAGAGATGATAATTACGAGTCTTAGAATATCACGCTGACTTAAATCTAACATTACACAGAACAGGAAAACACCCCACTGGACTCTGCACACACTGCAATACACGAGAGACAGAAAACACATTCTGTTAGACTGCAAAAGATATGAGGAGGAAAGAACTGAGCTAGAGATGCAGATTGGAAAACAAAACATGACACTAAAGAACTTGCTGGGAAAAACATCTGGGAAAATACACCCTAATAAATTATCCCTAATAAGTCAGAGACTTTAATAATTCAGTATGAATATGTAGTATATAATTATTTATTTATTTAGTAGTATTATTGTAATTATTGTTTTTTCCCCCTGCCAAGCTGCTGCCCACACTGCAGTCCAGTAGGTGACGGTAATGCACTTACTTGAAGAAGAAGTGGAAGAAAAAGTTAGCATTAATGCTAAAACCCCCCCCCAAAAAAACAACAAAAAAAAACTGAAGTCGTCCTACAGCCTGTCGCCGCTCTGTGATGAGCTGAGGTAGGAAAATATCCTTATTTTATCCACAATATGTTTTATATTGTCTTTAAAGTATTTAAGGATGTTTACTGGACGTGTTGGTGAGTATTTCTGATTGTGAATTGTAGAGTTTCGGAGTTTAGCGTCGTTCATAAAAGCGGAAGAGCCGCTGTGTGTTTTAGTGTACACAGGCCCCGCACCAGGGCGTGCCGAAGAGGGGCGTTTACAATACCGAAAGCGAGCGATGACGTAACGACAAGTATTCACAACTAGAGACACTTATTCTGTAAAAACTGCTTATTACATCGGAGCGCGCGCGTTAATTGAAGGTGTGGAGATTACTTGGTGAATTCCGTAAAGAGAGTCAGGTGTGATTACTGATTTTCTAAAAAGGTGACCGTTAGCGTCACTCGGGCATTTGAGCTTCCGTCATATTACAGCTGCAGCTTTTCATCTGGTCATTTTAAATGATCACTTAACTCTGTTCTTTTCAGTTTTCTTCTTATTACCAGTCAATTTAGACTGTTCCTTGTTAATAATTGTTCTTTGTTGTTCATTTATTAATGTTGATATTGTTGAATTTCTCTCAATGTCACGGGATTAAGAAAATGTGAAACGCAGAGCCCTTTTTTTCTGTTAAAAACCACAGATCAGATTTTAGTTTTTTTCAAGAAGCCAATTCCTCGCAGGATGGTTGTAATTTTTGGAGATCCCAGTGGAGCAGTGATGTGTGGATGTCTTACTGTACAGAGCGAACAGCAGGTGTCGCCATTTTGTAAAATAAGTTTGCTGGTGAAACACTACACCGGGTCAGTGACCCCAGGGGTCATTTTCTTTTGTTAGTGATTTTATTGGCCAGACCATCACAGTTCTATTAAATGTATATAGATATAACATTTCTAAGGAAAATACCACCTTAATGGAAGAGATTATTGATAATATACAGTACTGGAAAAATAAATACCCCAGTGCTCTTCTTATTTTGGGTGGGGATTTTAATATGGTATTAAATAGTGATTTGGATCGGTTTCCTTCTAGAGCTGCTTCTGTAAGTCCAGTTATGAATGCTTTTATGATGTGATTTAGTGTTGTGTAGTCTCTATACCTGTAGCAGCAAGGACCACTCTAAGCAGTCTCGAATAGATTATTGGCTTATTTCCCAAAGAGTAACGAACAGTTGTAACTCAGCATTCACACTACACCTCTTACAGACCACAGTGCTATCTCTCTTAAGGTTCGTCTTTCAGCATCCCTTGATTTCAGCACAACTCCTTCTTATTGGAAATTGAACAATTCTCTTCTCCTGTTTAAAGATGTTTAAAAGCATATTACATTATTGATTGAGCAGTATTGGAGGAGAGCTTCAGCATTAGATTCATATTGTTGCCAGCGGGAGCTGTTGAAGTTTGAAATCGGTAAATATCTTAGAAAATTTGGTAGTAACTTAGCTAAACTTGAAATAGCAGAAGAAAATAAGTTGGTGTTTAAAATCGCATTCTTCTAAATCCCCAGAGCTGCTTTCTGTAACTGATAAGCTTGAGTATGCTGAACTGCAAGGTAAATTAGATGAGCTGTACACAGGGCGCTTACATCAGATCTAGACAAAACTGGATAGAGGAGGGAGAATGCAACACAGCATATTTTTTCAGATTAGAAAAAAGTTGTTTAAGAACCTCATTAATTGAAACTTTAAATATTGATGGAACAGTGACCAGTAATCCTCAAGAAATTACATGTTTCTGTGCTAATTTTTACAGTAATCTTTACCATGGAAGTTATTCTGAAGAGGCAGCCTGTACTTTTCTGCAGTCTGTAAAACCTGCAAGACTATCTCAAGAAGTGACAGAAACCTCTGCGATAGTGAAATTACTTTATTAGAAGTTAATAACATAATATAAGATAATAGATGTACCTTGAGCTTTGACCCTGTTAGAATAAAAGCCCCAAAAAAGATTTAATGCGTGGTTGCAGAGAGACTTGACCTTGAGAGGTATTGCTTGCTAAGGCTGAGGTTATCTCCAGGTTTACATCGCTGCACTCTCTCTGTATCTGGACAATAAGATATGTAGGTCAGTTGATCAAATCCTCTTTATTTGGAAAAACAAAATGCATTATGTTAAGAAGTCTGCAATACTGAATACATGAGTATGGTGGGTTGAACTTTCTTGATTTCTCATCTCTGAACAACACTTTCAAAATTAATTGGATTAGACAGTTTATGCGTAATCCAAATTCAGTGTGGAATTTTATTCCTAATTACTTTTCCAAATTAGGCGCTCTCCCCTTCCTATCGATCTGCAGTTATAATATTGCTAGAATCCCTCACAACTTATCTAAGTTCCATCAGCAAGAGATACTTGTATGGTCATTAATCCTTAATCACAACTTTTCCCCTCATCAGTACTTTATTTGGAACAACCAAGATATTGTATATAAGAATAAATCTTGTTTTTCAGTAATTGGTTTGAGAAGAAAATTGTGGCTGTTTCCCAGTTATTTAACTCAGAAGGTCTTATTTACAATGAAGAATTTTTATGTAAATTTTATGTTTAATTTCCCGGTAACGCCCAAGGAATTTTCCATTATAATAGACACTATTCCTAAAGGAGTCGTTATGCTTCTAATGGAGTCTGTTACATCATCTAACACCTTTCCCATTTCTTTAGACCCATTTGAGTTCCCAGTAGGAAAACTGTGCTTTTGGTCACATCCTTCATCACGTAATTATGGAATTGGATCTCTTTCAAAAGGAGCTTGTAACAACTCCATATGTGGAGTCATATTGGAAGAATTTGGTTGACCATATTGATTGGAAAAAAGTATGGACTCTGCCTTTGAAATACATAATAACTAACAAGGATGGAGAAATTTCATTCAAATTATTACACAAATTTGACGTGGCTCAAGTTTTTTTTTTTTTTTTTAATAAAATGTTTAAGTTAGATATAGGTGCGTTGTTGTTTTTGTGTTGCCCCTAATGAAACCGTTCTTCAGATCTTCTGGGATTGTCCTCACACGCAGCTATTTTGGGTCGAATTTTCTAGGTTTATTAACTGCAATGTGCTTCCGGGCTTCTCTTTGTTTTTTTAAGGATGTACTGTTTGGCTCCTGTAATGTACAAAAAGCTCAATTTAAATGGTAAATAGCACACTTATATAGTGCTTTTATCCAAAGTGCTTTACACGGTCACATTCACCCATTCACACACACACACTCACACACCATGCAAGGCGCTAACATGCCATCGGGAGCAACTTGGGGTTCAGTGTCTTGCCCAAGGACACTTCGGCATTTGGAGTCACGTGGGCCAGGAATTGAACCACCAACCCTACGATTAGTGGACGACCCGCTCTACCACCTGATCCACAGCCGCCACAGTTTAATGAATACTTTCTTATTAATCTATTATCTAAATTTCATATTCACCGCAGTAAATTCACTCATCAAAATCCCTTATTCATTGTTTTTAGAAGAGAGGTCCAACTGTACATCCAAAATATTTCATCATCTAAGAATCTTAAAGCTCTTAAGACAATAAAGTTGTTTTATATATATATATATATATATATATATATATATATATATATATATATATATATATATATATATAAAGTTTTTTTTTTTTTAAGTCGAACTTTCAACATCGATATCTCAGTCGATCATGTTCATAATCGTGGGCAGTCAAAATCCTAATGGAGATCAATATTCGATTGTGCAGCCCTCACACACGCATCGTCACACACTAATTATTAGGATAAAACACACACATACGTTACACATACTGATGTTGACGTGCTGCTGACAGGTCAGCAAGGAGGGGGGTCGAGGGGGAGGGAATTTTAATTTTTTATATATATAATTTATTATTATTATTATTATTATTATTATTATTATTATTGTTTGTCTGTCTTATTATTTCAGGCACATTATATCATGCATATTAAAAGTTTTATAAACATTTTAGGCGTGTTTGAAGGATTTTTACGCAGCACCCTGCTCTCATCAGACGGAACCCCGGCTAGGAAACACTGGTTTAAACGGTGATCACTAGCTGCTTGTTTTGGGGTTTGATATCCTACAGGCCTACAGTGTTAAGTAGAATTATTATTATTCTTTTTTAAAAAAGATTATTATTATTATTATTATTATTATTATTATTGTTATTATTATTATGTTTACTTTAAACAGTTGTTTACTGTAGAGAAAATAGTTATTACTATTAACTGTGTTTTATTATTCATACTATAATTATATAAGATTAAACAAATTAACTATAAATGTGAAACTTAATCAGAACCTCAAATAGTTATTCATATCCAGTTACAATCGTGTGTGTGCGCATATATATATATATAATGAGAGAGAGAGGATATGACTTTATCTGTCCTATTGGAATCTGAAATTAAATATTACAGTATATTGTATAAGTAATATAGCATAAATAAATAAAAAGAGAAATGATTGATATAAACCAATAAGCACTCTGTTACCTTTTGATATTCAAATATATTTCTTTTTTCACACCTTCCTTTCCTTGTTTTAGAAAATGTTCACACGCTCCTCCAGACACTATCGGGGCATCATGACCTCCTGTTATTCCATCTGCATCGTCTTGGGTACCGTGTGTGTGAGTAAGTAACTTTTTGTTATAAAATAGATGAAATAAAGCTCTTAACATAAGATCATTGTCTAAAAGGTGAGAAAGTAATCTAGATTTTAATTTTCCCATCTCAGACCCCCTCTCTGCAGTATCTGAGTTCACTGTATCTGGACATGTGGGGTCTACAGCTGTCCTGCCGTGTAAACTGCAGACTGAAGTCAATGGACCACCGTATATTAAGTGGAGCATCGAATCTGTGACTGTGTTTGAGAGAGTCGGTGAGGAGACCTATCAGGGTGAGGGATATGAGGGGCGTGTGGACGTTCCTGAGGAAGAGCTGCGTAAGGGGAACTGTTCCTTGGTGTTGCGCAATCTGACACCTACTGATGCAGCTCTCTACTGGAGCGCCAAGATAGTGAGTCGCACCAAGGGATCTGTCGAGACAGAAACAGTAGAGATCAGCCGTGTTCATCTCTCAGTCGAAGGTAAGTGAGTGAGTCTCAGTAGATCACACACTGACCATCACACACATCAGAAATCAAAGCTGGACATGAGGGAGGATTGGAAAGGCACTAAGCTTACTGTATAACAAAAGCGGTTCATATGGGGCAATTTAATGATCTCAGTGTTTTAACTACTAGTTGAGGACTTCTGCACTGAACAGCTAATTACAAAGCTCTTTATGTGTGTGTGTTAGATTGAGCCAGGAGAACACACAACACCTGTCCATCTTTTTTGTTTCATCACACACTTGTAGAAGCATCACAACTTTACATCTAAATCATTTTCATTACACGAATGTGCAGTAGATTTTTAAATCAGAACGTCTTTACCCCAGACAGCAGGAACAGTGGAGCTGAAATCATTCTCTTGGTTATTTGTACAATGTATTACCTATGAAATACTATTTAAGTGATATTCATTGTCAGAATATTCAGTTGACATTCTTCTAAAATATTTGATCATTTATTGTAATCACATATTATAGTGTTACTAATATGAAAGCTTTTATTTTAGTGGAGAGGGTAAGTTAATAAGGCATGTTAAAACAGTACTGGAGTTAAAGGTAAGACTGAGAATGTAAACACTGAGCTACATTAGTAGTGACCTGACCTACATGTGTCCCTGATCTACAGGTACAAAGTAAAAAAAAAAAAAACAATAAAAATTAACAGAAGAAAAAATGTCCCCTGAACTCACCTGGTTCAAGTTCAAGCGGGAGAAAACATCCGAAATGGTTTCAAACCATACTGTTTATTTCTCACAAACAGCCTCTCAATGGAAAATAGAAACAATAAAAACTGGCTAAAACATACTTTCTAACCGCTCAACAGCTCCTCAAATTCACTTGCAACCATGAGAGAAAATGTCTTCCCCTGACTCTGCAACAGCTGACCTGTGTGGAGGCGTGGTCAGGACAAAAACTTAATCATTTTAATCCATTTAACTTAAAATTATTCACACTTTGAAATATGTCTACAAATGAGTAGAATCTACTTAAATTTTTAGAAATGCACTCAAACTTAAATAATTTAAGTATGTTGTAATTAAATTAAGTAGATATGAATCTGGGCTAACAGTGCAGGAGAACACACAGCACCCGTCCATCTTTTTTGTTTCATCACACACTTGTAGAAGCATCACAACTTTACATCTAAATCATTTTCATTACACGAATGTGCAGTAGATTTTTAAATCAGAACTCAGACTGAAGTCAATGGAACACCGCATATTATCTGGCACATCGAAACTGAGACTGTTTGAGCGATGCGGCGTGGAGACCTATCAGGGTGAGGGATATGAGAAGCGTGTGGACGTTCCTGAGGAAGAGCTGCGTAAGAGGAACTGTTCCATGGTGTTGCAAAGTAAGGGTGAAAAGAAGAAAGAAAAGAAAGAAAGTAATCTAGATTTTAATTTTCCCATCTCACACCCCCTCTCTGCAGTACCTGAGTTCACTGTATCTGGACATGTGGGGTCTACAGCTGTCCTGCCGTGTGAACTGCAGACTGAAGTCACTGGAATACCGCATATTATCTGGGAGATCAAATCTGAGACTGTGTTTGAGCGACGCGGTGAGGAGACCAATCAGGGTGAGGGATATGAGGGGCGTGTGGACGTTCCTGAGGAAGAGCTGCTTAAGGGGAACTGCACCTTGGTGTTGCGCAATCTGACACCTACTGATGCAGCTGTCTACAGGAGCTACAAGGCAGTGAGTGGCACCAAGGGATCTGTCGAGACAAAAACAGTAGAGATCAGCCGTGTTAATCTCTCAGTCGAAGGTAAGTGAGTGAGTCTCAGTAGATCACACACTGACCATTACACACATCAGAAATCAAAGCTGGACATGAGGGAGAATTGGAAAGGCACTAAGCTTACTGTATAACAAAAGCGGTTCATATGGGGCAGTTTAATGATCTCAGTGTTTTAACTACTAGTTGAGGACTTCTGCACTGAACAGCTAATTACAAAGCTCTTTATGTGTGTGTGTTAGATTGAGCCAGGAGAACACACAACACCTGTCCATCTTTTTTGTTTCATCACACACTTGTAGAAGCATCACAACTTTACATCTAAATCATTTTCATTACACGAATGAGCAGTAGATTTTTAAATCAGAACGTCTTTACCCCAGACAGCAGGAACAGTGGAGCTGAAATCATTCTCTTGGTTATTTGTACAATGTATTACCTATGAAATACTATTTAAGTGATATTCATTGTCACAATATTCAGTTGACATTATTCTAAAATATTTGATCATTTATTGTAATCACATATTATAGTGTTACTAACATGAAAGCTTTTATTTTAGTGGAGAGGGTGAGTTAATAAGGCATGTTAAAGCAGTACTGGAGTTAAAGGTAAGACTGAGAATGTAAACACTGAGCTACATTAGTAGTGACCTGACCTACATGTGTCCCTGATCTACAGGTACAAAGTAAAACACTTTAGCGTCATTGAGAAGAGTTCACACAGAAGAGCTGTGATTGTACCAAGATGATCAAATGTTTTTTCTCTTACAGAAAAACAGAAAGAAGAGCGTGAAGCTGAAAAGGAAGTTCCCAGAGGTGAGATATACTTGTGTATGTAATTATCTGTAAAGCAGATTTAATTTCTTATACAACCAGTAACATTCATTCCATTTATTTCAGTATGTTACGTTCACTGGACATTTTTACTCCCTAATGAATTCTGTCCTTCATTTTTTTGTTATTTTTGTTTTTAATTTTCTAACTAGGTGTCACGAATCGTGAACGGAGGCGGAAGCAATTGCGGTTAAGAGCTTTATTAAAGAGAGATATGCAGATAAATACAAATCGTAAAACAGAGACGTAATCAGAAACAGTCACCGGGTCGGGCGATCGTCAAACAGGCATAAACGGGGCGAGGCAGAAATCGAAGTCGCGGTCACTGGAAACGGGTTCAAAACAGGAAACATGAACTATGACTGGGAACTGGGAGCGGAAAACACCAGCGTGGTCTAAGAGAACTAATCTAACGTTAAACTAAATTAATCTATCGAGGTACGTAACGTTAACTATCTACAATCGAACTATAATACTCCGTGAAGTGTACTGGGAGGCGAGGGGTATATATCCCGAACATAATCAGTGTTAAGTGCTGACAGCTGAAAACAATGAAGACACACCCTCAAACAACAACCAATGACAGAACAGGGAGGAGACAGAACAGAAACAAAACAAACGCACGTGTCCACAGTAAACAATGTCACAGTTATCAACATTCGCTCCGGCTCTCCAAGCGCGCTGCAAGCTGCAGCTCTGTCTAAAGGGGAGAGCATGACACTTGGTTAATTATAATACATGGCCAAACTTATGTGGCCGGACCATTACACCCATATGTGGTTCTGACTTTAAATTAGTGTGGAGCTGCAGCATCCCAACCATTGAAGAGCAGCAGCAGAAAACCACGCCACTCACTTCAGACTGTAATGGAAGTTCGCATCAGTGCAGTTTTGAGTGTGTAATGGGAGTGTAATATTGTAGTAACATGCTTTCCGTATCCACAAATAACACAACACACCAGTTACTAGTAACTAGTACAGTAATGGTTAAAAGTTGGTATTTATTTCTAGTTCTTACTAAATATTAATTTATAATCATTATAATAATATTTATAGAAAAACTTTATATTAAAAATTTTCATTTTGGAAGCACTGGTGTAATAAGCAGATGTTTTGGCTGTAAGAGACTAAAATGGTGTAAAGTTTAAAAAGTCCACTATAATGTCTAATTGTTTGATATTACTCAACATTAAATGATATTCATATTATGATATTTTAACTGGAAAAGTTACATTTATGGGTAATTTTAATATGGTGATATGTCACTGCTACAGTTACTGATTATTATTGAGTACACATTAGAAAATTGATGTGTTGAAGTACAAACCAGTTTTACCATCCCATTACCTACTTATTACTTATTATTTAAAACAACAACAAAAAAATATGTTTAACCTTATAATCTTATAATTCTGGTATCACTGTAGCATTATTTACTCAAAACATGAAACACTGGGTTATTAACAATTAATACTTATATGAGAGCATCTGTAATAGCACTCTAGTTATTTCATGATAACAGATGTTAAGTGTTCATTTTGTTACAGTAGAGAAAAAATATTTTTGCTCATAAATAAAACATCAATATTTCATTATTGGAAAAATGGACAAAATGTGATGTGTAATGTTTAACTGTGTTGTGATTTCATAAATGTGATTATACAGTACATAAAGACATTTGTTGAATAAGTAATATAATTGTGATTATAGGTGGGGTGACTGTTAGGATAAACAACAGCTGTAGTAGTTTTTGCTCGACCTGTATTTTATAACACAATTGTTCATCTGATCTTTCTTTCCTTTATCCGGGGTTTGGACAGGAGTAAGAGTAGGAGTAGCTGGGACTATTGCAGTGATTGCAGTGATTGCAGTGATTGGTGCTGTGCTGTACTGGTGTAAAAGAAGAAGAAAGCGTGAGTAGCACCGTATGATTAGAGGAGGACGCTGTGTTTACCACAAAGCTGTTACATGGTGTTTAATTCTTTAGCAGAATTAAACCAGAGGGCTGCTACAGAAGCTAAATTAAACATAACTTTGTGTCACTTTGACAGTTTTTAAGGATGTTTAAATTTTTGTACAAGACTGGTGTGATTTATTCTTACAAAGAAATCCATGTAAATGTTTACAAGGAATAAAATGACAGCTTCTGCATTGCTTTCACATACAGATCATTTCCACAGTAAATTAACTAGACTTAACCCATTATTAAGATTCTGAAGTGAGTTCACTTAATTTTTTTTCTGCAGAAAACTGCAGAAACCCTGATCCTCCACAAACCTACTCGCTGCCTAATACACAAATAAATCCTGCAAACACAAGTCCAGGTGAGAATCATTGCTGTTTTAACCCTTGTAAATGTTCTTTAACCACTAAACTTAACTTTATGTTTCAGATGAAGATCCTAATGATCAAGGAGAAGATCTGCTGAACACATCACAGGACGATCATGGTGAGTATCAGACGGAAACACTAATCCACAAGATGTTATCTGAAAGTGCTTTTTAACCCAAACAGCATCATCCTCAATAACTATCTAATTCATCCTTGTTTTCTTATTAGCCCTAAACTTGAGGATGTATTTGTTTTCATTGCTATTTAACAAACATTATAATAAATGACACTGCAATTAGAAAAAGTTGTTCTGCACCTGATGACAGCTGTAAACTGTCTCCTTACTCACTTTATCTCTTGTCTTGATCTGGCCTTGTTACACCCCCTGAACCTACTTGTGTTCACTAACACAGAAACCTGATAATTACATGAATGTGACGAGACCCATGTTACTGAAGAGATTATTGACAGAATTGGTGTGGACCCTCTGAACAGTGTGTGGTCACATTCAGAGCTATAAAGAAGCATTTCCTGTGCTACTCTCTTTATGTGACTGCACTGCTAAAAGGGGTATCCTCAGCATCATGTGAAAGTCTTTACTTGACTTGTTCTTCTTTTCATTTAAGCTCTACTCATACTCACTATAAAGAATGGGAGATCATTTATTGGTGCCTTTTGACATTAGGTCTTTAAACAACACTTTATTCCCCCTAACAAACTCTCCACAGCGGTTACTAATGACATTTACAATGTTAGGCATGATGTTAACACGCACACCTGGTACTTATTTACATATTAGTGTAATTCCCAAAGCTTACACAGTCCCCTCCGAAAGTATTGAAGAGACAAATTCTTTTGTTTTTGCTTTACACAGAATAGCATTTAATTTTTAATTAGAATTGGTCTCTTTTGGTTTGAAATCATTTATCTATATATCTTTATATTTATCTGGATTTACAGAAATATATAAATTTTAACAAAAATATAATGAAAAAACCTTGAGATGAACCAGACTTAAAAGGGAACCCATCCTCATCTGGGTGACACCAGTGCAATCAAAAAGTGCAGTAGTGTAACCAGGAATTCATGAGCTTGTGAGAAACTTATGAACATCATCAGAGTTATTTCTGAATTCATTATCGTTTTAAATTTAAGTGTATTGTATCAAACTGAAGATATTACCTGTTCAGTGATGGAGACTTGAGTGTAAACTGTTGTTAGCAATTGCAGTCCTAAGGCTATCCAAGCAAGAACATCCACAACCATCTTCATGGTTTTTAAGTGGTACCATCCTCAGTAATCTCACGGTGATCTTTAGACTGTTCATGAGGTTCCATCCTCAGCATCAGTGAGTGATTTTCAGGTGATAAGAACTCCAAACAGAAGAACAGAACACTGGCTGCATTCGCTGCGTGCATTAGAATGTAATTATTAACATGTAAACTTTGCCAGTCCTAATAAAATTATAATAAACCTTTAATGCATCTTATCGCTCTGCATCACATCACTTCTCCAGAGATTTACATTAAGTACAACATATTGTAATGATTCACTGTCTGCTTTTAAACGTGTCTCCTATATTATTTTACATCCGATTCAAATATACAGTGAATCATCTTGAGGGGAAAAAAGAAACACCTTCCTTCACTGATGGGTTTAATCCTGATCAATTAAAGACACATTCGAGTGGTGTAGAATGTATTCAGTAAAATAACATGGAATTTATAGTTGTGCATCCTTTTGTTTCAGGTTCTGTGGTTTTGGAGGAGGGTGCTGTCCGATACAATCCAGTCAGGACAGATCCTGAGTAATGCAACTTCCAGCAGAACAGTTGGTAATAACACTAACCCTAGGTTTCCTCTCACCTCCCAAACACATGCCATTAGGGGGACTGGCTGTGCTACATCGACCCTACGTGTGAATAAGTGTGTGAATTGTACCCTGTGAAGGACCGGTATCCCACCGATGGTTCAGTTCAATTCAATTTGTATAGCGCTTTTTACAATAGACACTGTCTCAAAGCAGCTTTACAGAAATATCATCACGGTGTACAGATATTAAAGGTGTGAATTTATCCCAACTGAGCAAGCCACTGAGTGTCGACGGTGGCAAGGAAAAACTCCCTAAGATGGTAAGAGGAAGAAACCTTGAGAGGAACCCGACTCAGAAGGGAACCCGTCCTCATCTGGGTAACAACAGATAGTGTGAAAAAGTTCATTATGGATTTATATGAAGTCTGTATGGCGTTAGGAGCAGCCGTAGTCCCAGCAGTCTGGAATTAGAGAAGATTTGAGCTCCATCCAGAGGCAGAAAGGATCTGGATCTCTAGTATCTCCATAAATTCGTGTGGGGCTCGGCGAAAGGAGAGAGGGAGAAAAAAGATAATTATGACTGCGAAGTAGTAGAACAGAATCTAGTCAGGGTAGGCTTGAGTAAACAAATACGTTTGAAGCTTAGACTTAAACACTGAGACTGTGTCTGAGTCCCGAACACTAATAGGAAGACTGTTCCATAACTGTGGGGCTCTATAAGAGAAAGCTCTTCCCCCTGCTGTACCCTTCACTATTCGAGGTACCGTCAAATCTTTTGATGCTATGTTTGGTTTAATCCAAGTTTCTGTTAAACACATTAAATTACATTCCTGATCAGTAATGATGTCGTTAACAATAAGAGCCTTAGACGCAAGAGATCTAATGTTTAATAGTCTTAGCTTCAGATCAAAAGTGCTGTCTGTGCATTCAGTATGATTTAATTTTCTGTTAATTAGGTTACAAAGATAGACTTTCCGAGGTTTTCTATATATTTGTATAGCTCGGGGAACAGACACAGTCTCTATAGTATGTATTACCGGTGCCGGATTTATAATTTAACATTGATTATACTGAATGTTGTTATTATTGGAAGATGTACTTACGGTAGGCAGTCACTTGGAGTGTAGCGCCTTGGAGATGTTGTCTGACAGCAGTTCTGCTCCAAGGCTGCTGGGGTGCAGGCCATCAGGACGAAACAACCTAGGACGCTCCCAGAACAGATTCCAGTTATTGACAAACACCAGATTCTGCTCATTACACCAAGAGACTAACCAATCATTTAATGCTAGAAGTCTACTGAACTTTTCTGCTCCACGTCTGTATGTGGGAAGAATTCCAGAGACGATGATCTTCGCGGTGGGTGATCTGCCTCGTACTGTCTCAATCAGGCTGGAGAAGTCCCTCTTCAGAACCTCCGTCTGCCGCAGCCTGGTGTCGTTCGTCCCCGCGTGCAGCACAACCGCTCCAATGCGCTCGTCCTTCTTCAGGATCCCGGATACCTGCGCAGCGACATCAAGGACACAAGCACCAGAAAAACAGTGTGTGCGCACCTTACCTTTAGGTGAGGCTACACGGACGTTCCGCACAATGGAGTCCCCGACGATCACAGCGTTGGGTCTGGTCTGACGGAGAGGGGCGAAGCAGTTCCTGGTTGGAATCTCGAACACCGGAGGTGGAGAGGGTCCAGCCCGCGCATTCCGCCGCTGGTTCACCCAAGGTCCGAGGTGTGTTGGTGCCGGCATGACGGAGACCACGGCTGGGAAAGTCCTAGGTGCACGGTCCCTGCACAGAGAAACACACGGCGTAGAGGGGCTGGGAGTGGAAATACCACACTGTGTGCTTACCTTGGATATGTGGGCAGAGGCACAAGATGTTTCCAGTGCAGTTTGTCGCTACAGCAGCTGGGCCTGCTTGTCGAGTAGGCTGCGGATCTGCTTCTCCACATCCTCCAGTTCCAGCCGCACCATGTGAAGCTCGAGCGAGTCCTCATCTTCACTCAAAACCGCAGAGACAGCAGACATATTTGTTTTTTAAACAGAACAGCGGTAAATGAGAAATGTGAAACGTAAACAAGGCTAGCGATAGGTGATGCTAGCGGGCTACGGGCTACAAGCTAGTCGCGGATGTTTGTAAAAAACAGATCAAATTTAGCGACAGCGCAACGTTACGATTGTTTTGTCTAAAGTAGTGTCAGTTATATTTGTATAATGTAAGGTATATAATTTTAAAGTATAGATGGTGGAGAACACGTGAAGGTCCGGTACGAAGCTGCTGTGTACGAAGCTGCTGTCAACGGTGGGGTCTGCTAACTCTCAAGTCAGTGGCAGACAGGATGAGAAGATGTGAAGATCCATACCCTGGGTGTACGTGCTAGCCTAACCACTCCCCAAAGGGTGGCTCTCTACAGTACGTAAAGTGCTTGAGCTGAAGAGAAACAGCATACAGAGAGATACTGCATACAGAGACTGTCAAGTTGTATTGTTATAAAATGTTGGGATGATATTAATATGTTAGGTTAGTGTACACCACAAATTTTTAGACTAAAAGAATTCCTTTCTCAATATCTTTCTGTTAAATGAAAATCAGGAAGGGATAAGAATGTATCTTCGCCAATTGGGTTTGTATTTTTAAAGTCAACAGACTAGAACTATTTTACAGGTTAACTATACATGAGAGTGGAAAACCCCTTTATGAGAGGTGTTATTCGTGTGATTAGAGCAGTAGAGATTAGAATGTTGCATCTGCCTTGGGGATGGATCATGAGCTAGGTTGCGTATATTATCCTGATTCCCAGGGCATGGTGGATCCAGGGTACAGTACCCTAACTAATGAACTGGCAAAAATATGCGAGAGCTCTCGCCTAAACTGGGTCCAAGCCTTACCACTGGCATTGATGAAGATGCGATCACAGACCAATCGTATAACGCACTTGACTCCTCATGAAATGCTTACTGGGCGCCCAATACCTATGGCGCACACCCAAGGTCCATACACAGGGCCGTCTGTGGCCCAATTGGAGGGCGAAATGCAGGATTATATGAAAATCCTCACCCAAATCCACAGACAGTTGTATTCACAGGTTAGAAAGGCAATGCACGGTGGGAACGAGGTACGGGAGGATGTACGTCAAGTGGCACCCGGGGATCAAGTATACATTCATACTTTCAAGAGGAAGAGCCCCCTGAAAGTTGTGGGAAGAGATCATTGGCATCACTTGAACCAATGCGTCCGTGCCGGAGCAGGTACGGGACAGCGAGGACCGGCAACCCCAGGCACTGCCAATACAGGGCAGATCACGGAGACGGAGGTGGTAACCGACAGCGACAGTGATTCGGATGCATCATCTATTGGTCCGGCCGACGGCACTCAAGCCTAGGCTAAGTGGCGGGCTGCGGAAATGCTAGATAGACCGGCCCAGTCTGATGCCCAGTCGCTGCAGGTCCTTGAAGCACAGTTAAGCGTGCCTCCTGAGCTTCAGTCTCCGCAGGGATCTTTACACACTCCCCTCCCACCGGTTCCGGAGAGCACTGGTGTAGCCGAGTAGTTAGGGGTTAGGGTACCTTTTACCACAGGGCTAATAGCATACCTTTAGCATACCTGTTCTTTTTCTATGACCCGATGGTGATGTTCAGAAGGACTAATCATACTTTCATTGTATAATGTACTAATCATAACCCTGACTGCAGTTCCATATATAGATTGTGACTGGTCAAAAGCATGCGTGCTCCAAAGCATTCTTATAATGTTAGTTTGAATTCTGTGTGATTCCCTGTCTGTAAACTGAATGAAAGTGTTTTAAGTTCCATGATGACGTTTTGTGTAAAACACCGAGCACGCGGGAGACGGAGAGAGCGCGTGCGAGAGATTTCTTTTTCTTCCCCTTTTTCCAATCCTTTAGTTCTCTCACACTCTACATTAAAGTCAAGGTGATTCAATATATATATATGAGCGTAAGCATATTCCTGTAAAAATTAAAATCAATCAGTATTTTTCTGATGTATTGTGTTTTGTGCCACATAGTTTCTTCTGCTGTTTCTTCTATCGACATCTTTGCCTGTCTAATGATAAAATTGATCAGCTGACATGTGAATCTGTTTTGAGTGATGTACTTAGCAAATTAATAAAAAAAACCCTGAAAAGTGAAACAGACTCGAGGTTACATTCTATGGCTGAGGTCACATCCTCCCTGTTGAGATAATGTTGAGCCTAAACATTTGGTTTTTAGAGAGCGCTGTACCTTCATGAACTGACTCGCTAACAAGAGCTGGAGTAACCATAACTACTTCATGTATCTGTGATTCCTATACGCGTACGTGTCTATACATTGTTAAGCAGTGTAAGTGTGAATTCTTCTGGCGTGTGGTATTCATGTTGCATAATGATGAATAATTTCTGCATGTTTTCTCTGTGTATATGTCCAGTGATGAGTAATTAGTAAGATCAGATGGCAGTAGTAGTCTGCACATTCTGAACTCTCTGTAAGGTGTTGTACGCCTGTAACAGATGTGATATCTGAGTTCGTAACATTAGAATCAGGTGATGATTACTTAATGTGGAATTCGGGTTTTGCAGGGAGTACGAGTTTCCTCACCCTTGTGTAGGCATTTTTATTACTTTCTTTTTGTTGCTCTATATTGTTCCTTTTCCACACAAGCTCAGCCTAAAGAGGTCGTCTTTTACGGTATACCATATGGCCATGCGATTGAAAGAACCTCCACACCTGAGTGTGTTTCCTAGATGGGAATCAGCCGTGATCGATCTATTTGCATAATTTCATTCAGCTGTTTCTCAGTAGCAATGGAATAAAATACAGGGGATATATACAGTATCTCACTAAAGTGAGTACACCCCTCACATTGTTGTAAATATTTGATGATATCTTTTCATGTGATGACACTGAAGAAATGACACTGTGCTACAGTGTAAAGTAGTGAGTGTACAGCTTGTGTAACAGTGTAAATTTGCTGTCCCCTCAAAATAACTCAACACACAGCCATTAATGTCTAAACCGCTGGCAACAAAAGTGAGTACACCCCTAAGTGAAAATGTCCAAATTGCGCCCAAAGTGTCAATATTTTGTGTGGCCACCATTATTTTCCATACTGTATGTGTTTCAATTCACAATATGAACATCTGCTCAGTTTGACTTTAGCCTGTAAGTTATGTTGAGAACATGATGCTATCTGTTCTAACGTACAGTGTGAAAGCATGTGTAAATCTGGCAGTAAAAATCCATCGTGTTGGTCTCGGGTGAACTTGTGTGTCAGAGAAGTTCAAGCGTTTTAGATTTGTGTTACCTGTGTGCATTTGGTGTCAAAGCATCGAGAAATGTGTTAATTGTATAGACTCTATAGGTAGGTGTTGTGCTACCTGTGTTAAGAGTTGAGGAAAATTGTTAAAAGTATTGAAAAAATTGTCATAGCAGTCGTAAAAAAAAACGTAATGCGCTGGTTCTAATACGTTATCGTTTCTCTAGAAACGGCTCACTCACAGGGACTTGTACAGCGGAAGCTCCACATAAACGAATTAAAAAACGTGTGTAATCGTTGATGTGGTGCAGTTTTCTGTAAGGAGATGTTTATGTAACACGTATGGAAGGAGTCTCCAGTGTCAGCGCTGTGTAACAGTCAGAGGTGAAGCTGTAACTAAGTTTTCCCACATCTTCAGGACAGAGGAGTTTACGCTTCTTTGCAGAGAAGTGTTAAGGTGGATATGAGATTATAATCAGGTCTGATATTAAAGCCGCGTGGTGTTGTAATCATCCTCCTGCTCACATTAAACTCACTGTGAAATGGTGGAGTCAGGAGATGGGCTCAGTGTGAGAACAACAAAGTCCCACATTCACAATATTAATTCAACACACACACACGCATATGCACACACACACACACACACACACTCAAACAATGCAGGCTTTCTCTGGAGCTCAGATTTCCAGCAGCTGAGGAGAATTTGCACAGATTCAGTGGTGAAAGAGAGATTCTCAGGAGCAAAACAGTAGAGCATCAGGAGAGAAGGATCAACAGAGTAGTAACGATAAGTTAAAGAAGAGAAGAGTTCTCCCGAAGGTTGAAGAGACGGCGTTAAGGTCATCATGTCCAGCTCCACAGCACTGCTCTCCTTCGTCCTTCTGAGTCTTCTGCCTTCCACAGGTACGACCTCCACACCACTCTGCCCCATCAGCACTACATCACCATGCGTACCTTTCATTTAGGCCTGTGATGAAACGATTTGACAAGGCACATGTGAAGAGCGGTAACGGGTGTAAGGAACGTGAACACGGTGGATTGTTTACTCCATCATGCTAAGTGTAGACAGACCAAACACACATCAAATCCAAGCCACAGCACAAACTGTCCAATCTACGTACAAATGACATAAAAGGCATCACGGGAACTTTAAGTTTAGTGTTTTATGGTTCTGCGCTTTCTTGGTGTTCCACATGGCAGTAGATCATTAGATCGTGTGTGTGTGTGTGTGTGTGTGTGTGTGTGTGTGTGTAAAATAGCTTGCCCCACATCATTCCTATATTGACGTCATCAATGAGACCTCATGATATAAAGCATTACTCAATAGTTTTATTGTTGAGTTATTGATTATATGTTAGCTTTCAGACTCTTGTCTTATATCAGCACCATTCATTATTTCTGGAGTGTTCTTTGCGGAGAATCACATTATTCGGCACCAGGCTGGAAGTCAGATCACGTTCATACATGGTGCATTTACACATAAGCTGACATGAAGTGAATCTCTGTGCATCAAATCCATAAAAAACATCCTAAAAATGTTGATCTGCAGTCAGTTAAACCCACCAACGCCCATCCTATAGGGAAAACGAACCATGTGACCGATTTCACGCCCTTCTTTTATAAGCAGCTGTAAAATCTGGCAGTTCGACAGTTCATGTGCATAACAAGGCGACATAGCTTACTGGAGAAAGAAGTCCAGAAAACTAATTTCACAGTGGTTTCTGTCCCAGTCATCTGATTATCAGGATCTTTTTCCAACAACAACAACAACAACAACAACAACAACAACAACAAAAACAGTACATGCATTACTTATCTAATTTGTTATAAGTTGGACACAAATATGTAATTTATATTTTTTGGTTCATTTTGTCTATCTATCTATCTATCTACCCATCCATCCATACATCCATACATCCATCCATCTTCTATACCACTTCCTCCAGGGTCACGGGGAACCTGGAGCCTATTCCAGGGAGCATCAGGCACAAGGCAGGGTGCATCCATCCAAAACACGAGGCAAAACACGAGGCAAAACACGGGGCAAAACACGAGGCAAAACACGGGGCAAAACACGGGGCAAAACACGAGGCAAAACACGGGGCAAAACACGAGGCAAAACCTAAACATAGAAGCATGTACAAAAGCATGGATAGACGATACGTAAGACGAGGAAGCAGTGCAAACAGTGGCTATATATATGAGTGCTTGTTAAACAAAGAATGTGATACAGGTACAGGTGGTCATGTGACAATGATGTAATATGGTGCAGTGCCTGCTGGGAAATGAAGTCCAGAGTTCCCTCCTTGATATATGACACAGATCATTTGACTCAGCTCAGAGTCGATTGGAATCGCTCCCAAAAAACTTTTTTTTTTTCAATGTATTGTTTTTTTACAAACCAAAACCACACATATTTAGTGATATTTTGACTTCTAATTGTTCATTTTTTAATATAATATAAATCATGTTTCATAAAGTCTTACTCTATCGTTCAGTAAACCAAACAACATCAGTTTTCATTGCATTTTCTATCAGATGTGCAGATGGATCCTCCCTGTCGTGCCTCGTACACACAGCTGAGAGTCAAACTCACCGTTCACGAACAGCTCAGACGTTTGAAAAGAGTTTTTCATCAAATAAACTTGATTCAGTGAAATGACACTGCAGTAGCACAAAACAACGCTCATATGTGCCTTACAGAAAAATCACTTTTTTGTTGTTTTTTACACAATTTTTTCCCATAGGATTTGGTTTTCACACTCGATTTGATACATTTGACTCAGAGAGTCGACTCTTTCTCCATCGACACACCAGCTATGTGGCGCTTTAAGATTTGCTGCACACTGGCTGATTGTTTGTTTTTCTAGGATAAGGAATCTTATAAATGGTTCAGCATGACTGAAATGTGGTGGGTGAACAACTGAACAAGCAGAACTGAGCATGACTGATCACAAAGAGCATTTCTGTACACAATTTAATTATTTATTAATCTCTTTTCAGTTTCGCAACCCCACAGGGAATTATCTATCTTAGTGTATCTAAGGCATAGTGTGATTTTTACTTTCGAAACTAGTCACTAATTTTCAGACCCAGCTTTAGATTTTTTTAGTATCACTATACGTAGTGAGATGGTAATGTGCATCATGGGTTCATCATTGCTCTGCTAGGTTGGGCACTAGGGGCCATTACTTATTGTCTGCTCTGGATGGTGCCCTGGGCATAGAAACATAATCTAACCTCAGGATGTAACACAATGCCACTATCCTTATTGGCATCTGTTTAATGCTCCAAATATCTGTACTCATTTGTGTTCGTTTGTACGTTTAAACCAGTGGTTTGCGTGGTCTACATCAGGCTTTTTTTTGATTGATCTATCTTCTGGTGAAACACTGAAAAAAACCAGGGATGCTGTAAAAATGTCATTTTTCATTCACAAATGATTTACACATTTAAGATGTTTGATGATTGTTGGTTAATTTGCATGATTTTTAAACTACTCTAGTTTTTTTTGCAGCCCCAGCTGGTTAATTTTGTATAAGTACATTCCCCATCTGAAACTATTGGAACGGCAAGACCAATTCATTTGTTTTCGCTGTAGACTGAAGACATTTGGGTTTGAGATCAAAAGATGACTATGAGTATCAGATTTTATTTCCTGGTATTTACATCTAGATGTGTTAAACAGCATAGAACACAGCACATTTTGTATCAGACCACCTAATTTGTAGGTGAACAAAAATATTGGTACATGTGACTGACAGGTGTTTCTTATTACCCAGGTGTGTCCTGTCAGACTGATTGTTTAAACAATAAATAGCTCTGATTGTCTACTCTTGGTTTTAGCCTCCAGTTTCGCCTTTTTGTTAAAAAGGTTATGCCAACATGAAGATCAGCGAGCTGTCTACGGGAGAAAAACAAGCCAAGCCTTATTAAAGATGAGAAAAGAAGGAAAATCAATCAGAGATATTGCACAAACAACGGGCATAGCCAATACAACAGTTCAGATTGTCCTGAAAAAGAAAGAAACCACTTTTGTGTGGAGACAGAAAGGATCTGCTTATCATCCAAAACATACAAGCTCATCTGTGAAACATGGTGGAGGTAGTGTCATGGCTTGGGCTTGCATGGCTGCTTCTGGAACATTTACATTTTTTATCCAAAGCGACTTACAAATGAGAAATGTTTACAGAAACATTTTGTCCCCAATTCACAGAGAAATGCGTCCAGATGAATCAGGAGGAACTTCATCATGCAGCGAGACAACGATCCAAAACACACTTCCACCTCAACACAGGACTTCATCAAGGGGAAAAGTAGATGCTTTTAGACTGGACAAGTCCATCAGCAGACCTTCACCCAACTGATCAGCATCTCACCTCCTGAAGAGGAGACTGAAGGGAGAAACCCCCCGAAACACACGACTACTGAAAGAAGCTGCAGGAGAAACCTGGAGAAGCTTCACAACAGAAGAAACCAGCGGTTTGGTGTCAGTGAGTCACAGGATTGATGCAGTTACTGCGAGCGAGGGAAACGCAACCAAATATTACATGTTATTTACTTTCATTAACTTCAAGACTTATCTGTTCCTATATTTTTGCTCACCAAAAAATTGGAAGGTCTGATACAATAGGTTTATGTTTTATGTTGCTTAACACGTCTAAATGTAAACACCAGGAATTAAAAGCTGAAACCCTAAACTCTCGTCTCATCTCTGTCTTTCGATCTCAAACCCAAATGTCTGTTCCAGTAGTTTTGGTGGGGACTGTAAGTATATCCATCCATCTTCTATACCGCTTATCCATACTGGGTCGTGGGGAACCTGGAGCGTATCCCAGGGGGCACGGGGCACAAGGCAGGGGACACCCTGGCAATCAGGCTACAATGCATGTCTTTGGATTGGGGGAGGAAACTGCAGTACCTGGAGGAAACCCCTGAAGCATGGTGAGAACATTCAAACTCTACATGCATAGGGCCGTGGCGGGAATTGAACCCTCAACCCTGGATGTGTGAGACAAATATGCTAATCACTAAGCCACCGTGCGCCCCTGTATGTATATATTATGATTTAATTTTTAAATTGTCTCATACGCTTACATATCATGTGTTGTGGATAAAAATGACATGAAATAAACATGAGGGAGACTTAGTATGAGTAAAATGTCATTTTATTGGTAATTCACAGGACTGGTGGGTGTGTAGTCTGGAGGAGAGCGGGAGGGGGAAGAAAATGGGGTGCGTCCTGTGGACATGGGGAAGTCAGCAAAGGTGAAGTGAGAGGACCACGGAGAGTGGGGCGGACTGGTAGGTGAGAAGAGGGACGAATGGTGAGGAGATGACATCTCCCTCAGACTGAAAGCTGGAGGGGGGTTCTGTCTGTGTAGAGGCGTTAACACACACGTTCACGGGGCAGATTCTGTATCGGGGGGGGGGGGACCCCGCATTTCCATTTCCAGAGGGGGTGCTGCGAAGATAGTTAAGTAGCACCATGATATCAGCAGTGAGATGCGCAAGCTGATAATGAGTGTCCAGATCCAGATCCAGATCCAGTACAGGGGAGAGGAAGGACTGACGATGGGCACCTAGACACACAGAAGCGGTGTGAGGCGGATATTGACTGATATTGAATATTGAATTGGATTCACACTTTAAAGATCTTAGATCTATGGTTAGAAACTATGGTTTATTAGTCAAAAAGTCAAAAAGAACTATACGAGCTGAGGAGCGCTAACACACACACACACACACACTCTCGTACAGTCAAGGGCGGGCATGTAGACATACACACACACACACTCTCGTACAGTCAAGGGCGGGCATGTAGACGTAACACACACACACACACACACTCGTACAGTCAAGGGTGGGCATGTAGACATACACACACACACACACTCGTACAGTCAAGGGTGGGCATGTAGACATAACACACACACACACACACACACACACACTCTCTCTCTCACACACACACACACATACTACTATAACTTTATAATAATAACAAAAAGGAATATTAAGATATTATAAGGGGAATATCTTATAATAATAATATATATACTCTATAAGAAACAGAATAATAGGATATGTTGGACAGTAGAAGGGTAGTATAATGATATTATGAAGTAGGAAGTACAGTAGCGTTTTTGAAGCAGTATAACTATATATAAAATAGAGATATAGAGCAAATATGAAATTATAAACTAAAATACAGGAAAATGTAACTTACTCGTAATTCAGATGGTGAAGATTCTTGTCTCGCAAGGAAGGCCTTAATTTTAAGAGAGAACTATGAGGAGCCATTTACTAGGGTAGCTGAGTCAAGCTGCCCCCCCCCCCAGAGATAATAGTAAGACCAAGGTCACTCTAGATTGTTTTGTCTCTCCACTTTTGATTCTAATTTGAAAAGCCTTGTTTTTTTGAGCTAATAGTAAGTGCAATAGGCCTTTTTTAGAACATAAGAGTAAGGTAGATCTTTTTTAACCCTATTGGTAGTGAGATCATAGTCTTCTTGAAACATATGGGTTATTTACTGTGTAAATACAGTATAAATACTGGAGCTTAAGCTCAGGGTATCAGATCACTTCTGAGAATTCTCATCGGTGTGGATCTCGTGTGGAAGAAAGACTAAGTTGGTCACCAAATCCTGGGCCCAGGTCCGGGTCACGCAATACAGCGCGCCCAGGGTATGAATGGAATGTGTAATAACAAATGTGTGTGCTGATAATATATGTGCTTATAATAGGAATGCGGTGTGAGAGCGTGTAAGTTTTGGAGACAGGGAAAAATGTATTTATGAGTGCTCTGAACATGAGCTCCATACATAAAGAGATATGTGTGTTGGATAAGCTTTAAAAATTAGTTTCGGGGAAAGTTGGATTTAATTTATATGACTGTAAGCATCATACATACGGGGTTGGTGTGGAGGTGCGTTATACCCTGAAACCTCATGGAATAAAATAAATAGGTGTAATAGTGTGGAATACAAGGTGTGTATGTGAGCTTGCTGGAGTTGTTGATAGAAAGGGGGGTATGTGTGTGTTCCTGTCTGTTCTTATCTGCGCGTCTGTGTGGAGGGAGGGAAAAAAAGAAAACTGTGTGTGTGCTCTTCAGAGTGAGCTTGGTGATGCAGAGCGCAGAGCATTGTGAGATATCTTGCGGTCTTCGAGTGTTTTGAATCCGGTACATATTTTCGGTGAGTCGGCAAGACTGTGTGTGTTATAATTAATTTGGTATCAATAACTGCTGTATGAGTGTTTTAAAAAAAAATTGGGGAGCATGCACGAACATAGTAAATATTTTAGACATCTATCAGACTGCCCATTGTGTAAATAGGAACTACTAGACCTGTAATATATAACAACATATTCCCAGATTGTGTGATCCGGGAAAAGGAAGCCTGAAGGTGCGGAAAAAGTGTGTATTGTCGGGCCATTATTGATAAATGAGTGAGTTAGTCCATTTGGACCTTTTATTTATATTCTATAAATGATGAATGTGGTGTCTGGGTAAAGGCCCCCAAAAATGTCAATAATAATATATAATTTTTTTGCGAAAGCTGCCACAGGGCCTACACAGATGATGTCCCCAACTCAGGACGGGGAAAGCAGCCGGCTGCGGCATCCACAGGAAAACAATGGAGCCCGTATAGTGAGGATACAAAACTCCGCAGGAGTGAACGAAATATCGACCTGGATAAAACGGGGGGCGCAAAAAGAGGCGCGTACTGGGATATGGCGCAGTGTAGAAGGGTTGTGTATAGCCCCAGTCAGCATCCTCCCATGCTTGATCAAAGAAGCCCATGGCGTGGATCACACCAATAAGGCCGAAATTATCCGGAAAATCCATCAGGAATGGTGGTCCCCTCAGCTGGCCTCTCAGGTGGACCAAGTGTTAGACTCATGTGATGTGTGCATCAAGTTCAACGTACGAAAGAACCTTACCACCCCCTTAGGACATATTCGCCCGCCAACGGGACCGTTTCGGCATATAATGATGGATCATGTAGACATGGGAGCAGCCAACCAGGTAGAAGGGAAACGCTACATTCTGGTGATAGTAGACCGCTTCAGCAGGTGGGTGGAGGCGACTGCGACTTCTGAGGAGGACACGGAGTCCGCGGCTACATTTTTATGTTGCGAGGTCATACCTCGATTCGGTATCCCTAATTTTTTGAGTTCGAACAACGGCATCCACTTCGTTAATAACGTCCTCAAGAATGTTGCATCTGCCTTGGGGATGGATCATGAGCTAGGTTGCGTATATTATCCTGATTCCCAGGGCATGGTGGATCCAGGGTACAGTACCCTAACTAATGAACTGGCAAAAATATGCGAGAGCTCTCGCCTAAACTGGGTCAAAGCCTTACCACTGGCATTGATGAAGATGCGATCACAGACCAATCATATAACGCACTTGACTCCTCATGAAATGCTTACTGGGCGCCCAATACCTATGGCGCACACCCAAGGTCCATACACAGGGCCGTCTGTGGCCCAATTGGAGGGCGAAATGCAGGATTATATGAAAATCCTCACCCAAATCCACAGACAGTTGTATTCACAGGTTAGAAAGGCAATGCACGGTGGGAACGAGGTACGGGAGGATGTACGTCAAGTGGCACCCGGGGATCAAGTATACATTCATACTTTCAAGAGGAAGAGCCCCCTGAAAGTTGTGGGAAGAGATCATTGCCATCACTTGAACCAATGCGTCCGTGCCGGAGCAGGCACGGGACAGCGAGGACCGGCAACCCCAGGCCCTGCCAATACAGGGCAGATCACGGAGACGGAGGTGGTAACCGACAGCGACAGTGATTCGGATGCATCATCTATTGGTCCGGCCGACGGCACTCAAGCCTAGGCAAAGTGGCGGGCTGCGGAAATGCTAGATAGACCGGCCCAGTCTGATGCCCAGTCACTGCAGGCCCTTGAAGCACAGTTAAGCGTGCCTCCTGAGCTTCAGTCTCCGCAGGGATCTTTACACACTCCCCTCCCACCGGTTCCGGAGAGCACTGGTGTAGCCGAGTAGTTAGGGGTTAGGGTACCTTTTACCACGGGGCTAATAGCATACCTTTAGCATACCTGTTCTTTTTCTATGACCCGATGGTGATGTTCAGAAGGACTAATCATACCTTCATTGTATAATGTACTAATCATAACCCTGACTGCAGTTCCATATATAGATTGTGACTGGTCAAAAGCATGCGTGCTCCAAAGCATTCTTATAATGTTAGTTTGAATTCTGTGTGATTCCCTGTCTGTAAACTGAATGAAAGTGTTTTAAGTTCCATGATGACATTTTGTGTAAAACACCGAGCACGCGGGAGAGGGAGAGAGCGCGTGCGAGAGATTTCTTTTTCTTCCCTTTTTTCCAATCCTTTAGTTCTCTCACACTCTACATTAAAGTCAAGGTGATTCAATATATATATATGAGCGTAAACATATTCCTGTAAAAATTAAAATCAATCAGTATTTTTCTGATGTATTGTGTTTTGTGCCACATAGTTTCTTCTGCTGTTTCTTCTATCGACATCTTTGCCTGTCTAATGATAAATTTGATCAGCTGACATGTGAATCTGTTTTGAGTGATGTACTTAGCAAATTAATAAAAAAAACCCTGAAAACTGAAACAGACTCGAGGTTACATTCTATGGCTGAGGTCACATCCTCCCTGTTGAGATAATGTTGAGCCTAAACATTTGGTTTTAGAGAGCGCTTTACCTTCATGAACTGACTCGCTAACAAGAGCTGGAGTAACCATAACTACTTCATGTATCTGTGATTCCTATACGCGTACGTGTCTATACATTGTTAAGCAGTGTAAGTGTGAATTCTTCTGGCGTGTGGTATTCATGTTGCATAATGATGAATAATTTCTGCATGTTTTCTCTGTGTATATGTCCAGTGATGAGTAATTAGTAAAGATCAGATGGCAGTAGTAGTCTGCACATTCTAAACTCTCTGTAAGGTGTTGTACGCCTGTAACAGATGTGATATCTGAGTTCGTAACATTAGAATAAGGTGATGATTACTTAATGTGGAATTTGGGTTTTGCAGGGAGTACGAGTATCTGGATTGGACAGCCTTGCATAATGGTTCCTGTTACCGATATGTGCTGATGTGAGTTTGGGAGTTAGTTTAAGTACAGTCCCTTTACAACGGTGTAGTTTGAAATGATTTGTTTCTCTTCTGAACCGTAAATTGGTGAACAGAATAAAGTAGTTGAGTAAATATGCAAATATATATGTGTGCCTGTGCCTATGTATGTGTCTGTGTATATTTATATATATATATATATATATATATATATATATATATATATATATATATATATATATATATATATATATATATATATATATGGTATACGGTGTGCTATGGATATGTCATACAAAGTATACGAGTTAGTATACGAGTTGCAATATTTAAATGATACAAAGCAGTGGTCACAAACTCGAGGAATGGAGCATATACTGCACAATCTGTGTATAAACCATGAATTGATAAGACGTTATACAGCAGCTGAAAACTGAGAAGAACTGAGAGCTGAGAACTGGATGCAGGTTTGTGTGATCTGGGAATTGCAGTCCATGGCAGCCAGCCATGTTCGTGGACCGCCGTGCAGGATGGGAAATGTGGTTTGTGACATGAGTAGATGTAACGCAACCTTAATATGGTCAAGTACAGTTTAAATGAAATGGACACATTTATAGGACGGATCTTATGGCGTTCACAATTGGGCGTTCAGCCAAGGTATCAGCTTGGTGGAAAATTTAAACAAAGTTCATAGATGATAAATTTTATTTTAGACTAAGTTAAATACATATTCACATTCCTCCAAAGTGAGCGACATTTAAATGTCATGTATGAAGGATCTGAGTGATATTTTGAGTGTGAAACAGTTATAAGTTAATAAGAGACAAAGGGGTACATGCATGTATACCATTCAGACTAAACACTAGTGTTGTACACATAAAACCAAATTCACTAGGTTGTTTTGAATGAAAATTAGGGGGATAAAAGTGACTAGAGGACTGTAACTACATATCTAGATCCCAACCTCATTTACTCTATTATTGGGATTATCACTCGTTAGCACAGATGGGATGATATTAATATGTTAGGTTAGTGTACACCACAAATTTTTAGACTAAAAGAATTCCTTTCTCAATATCTTTCTGGTAAATGAAAATCAGGAAGGGATAAGAATGTATCTTCGCCAATTGGGTTTGTATTTTTAAATTCAACAGACTAGAACTATTTTACAGGTTAACTATACATGAGAGTGGAAAACCCCTTTATGAGAGGTGTTATTCGTGTGATTAGAGCAGTAGAGATTACTTTAGTAATTTTTAAATGATTTAATAGACCAACATTATTTAATCTCTGCAGCAATATTTCCTGATCCACTGTGTCGAGAGCCTTTTATAAATCAGCAGACAGGGAAGTGCAGAGGGTACCGTGACATTGTTTTAGGACTTTCAAAACAACGGTTGTGCTGATATGTTTATATGACCTTAGACTTCTTGCAGACTGATAACATGTTCACTGAAAAGGCTTTCTAAAAGGGACATAGGACAGGAGGCTTTGGGATTGGACTGTAATGATCTAATACAGTGGGATGTCCCTGATTTAATAAGAAATAAAATAAAATAAATAAATTAAAAAGAAAGCTGATTTCCACATTTCTGGTATACGTTAAAAACTGAGCTCCTCATCTTGAATTGTTTTTTAATGGCTTCCTGCTTTATTAAAATCAGGGTATAGTAAATCACACGATAAATATTCACTGTTTTAAGGCCTAGATCTGATGCATAAATTGAACATTTAATGATGGGTTGTGCAGTTGTGTGTTCCCAGTTGTCTGTCTCCAGTTTCCAGTACTATTGTCCTGTAAACAATATCTTCAATCCTCAGAAAAGGATGAAGGAACATGCCCACTTAGTCTAGCATTATTACAGCAAGCTGTGATAACAAATGCGATAAGTTCTGCAACACAACCAAATCACCCAGTAACCATTATGTATAGTATGATGTATATAGAATATATATATATAGATATAGATGTGTATATATATATAAGATGTCCCAACTGTACCCTGTAACTGTAATTCCATTCCACATGATATTATTATTGATCAGCGCTTTTTCCAAGTGACTGCATGTGGGAGCTCAATGCCGTTACTCCCCTTAACATTCCTAGATCAGTAGTACACCTGGAAGCGTCTCCTTCGGGGGCTGTGGGCTCCCCTGCGGTGTACTCCTCTGTGGTCATAGACTCCCTTGCACGCTCCCAAGGCCGTCAGGACATGATTGGGGTCATCCTCCACCCCATAAAAGCACAACAAATGTTCCTGGACGTTATCAAGTAGGGTCTGCAGTGGATCACTGATTGTTCACTACAGGAGAACATCCTGAGATCCGGGTGTTCTTGGGACAAGCCTGACATTGAATGGACCTATGCTTTGCACCTGTACTATGGCTGGCAAACTACAACAAAGACTGTGTCTTACATGTGACTGAAAGGGTTGGGCGCTGCTGGGGGAGTCCCGGCTCAGGAGAGTGGGGCGCTTACAGGGCTGTAGTTTATGTGTTGAAAACGTTGGATTTGGTGGCACAAGGATTGCCAGGGTGCGTGCCGCGGCTGGAGATGCTCTCTTAGTGCGGATCATTGGGAAAATTGCTCTCTCACACATCGATCACACCAGGTCATTTCTATTTTTTTCTATTTTTTCCCATATCCTGTTCTTTCTATTTTGAAAGAACAGGATATGGGGATATGGGGTTAGTCTAGGTACCACCCAAACTGAAATTCTTAAACCTGTTAGTGCGCCTAACACACCAACTGTAGTGTTGTAGTGCCTAATTAATTCTGTGGAGCCAGTCACTGAGAACACTCACGATTGCGCAGCCGAAATTCATATTTCCTCAAGCTTAAAAGTTTCGGGTCTGAAACTTCACAAACATTATGAACACCCTGATCTGCCCAATTGGCAGAATTAAAAGTAATTAAAAGTTACTGTAGTGGCAACTCATACTTAAACTAGCGACGGCAGTAGTAGTAGTAATGAATGATTAGGGGAACTCAGTTAATCACACTTATAATCGATGTAGGCAAAAAACGTATAATCAAGGTAGTTAGATTCGAAATAAGATATATATATATATATATATAGCTGAAAGGAGAAGTAAGTTAAGGGTTAAGGGTTATGGCTTGGTACATCTACATGGGTCCGGCGCAAAGTGGTTGTAGGGGGGTCCTAAGGGTCCTAAGCGGTCCTAAGCTCCTCAGCTCCTATTCTGATCAGTGTTGTGTAAGGGACCCATTTGATTACGAGGACAGCGCAGGAATTATGGCGTCGTTAGAGTAATCCTCCGACAGCTAGCGGGGGACGGCCATGGGGTGCGGCAGAACCAGTTCCTCCACAGATATACTCACTTAATTAAGGTATTGTATGAGGCTTTATAGCCTCAGAGGGGGGAAATGTTGTGGATAAAAATGACATGAAATAAACATGAGGGAGACTTAGTATGAGTAAAATGTCATTTTATTGGTAATTCACAGGACTGGTGGGTGTGTAGTCTGGAGGAGAGCGGGAGGGGGAAGAAAATGGGGTGCGTCCTGGGGACATGGGGAAGTCAGCAAAGGTGAAGTGAGAGGACCACGGAGAGTGGGGCGGACTGGTAGGTGAGAAGAGGGACGAATGGTGAGGAGATGACATCTCCCTCAGACTGAAAGCTGGAGGGGGGTTCTGTCTGTGTAGAGGCGTTAACACACACGTTCACGGGGCAGATTCTGTATCGGGGGGGGACCCCGCATTTCCATTTCCAGAGGGGGTGCTGCGAAGATAGTTAAGTAGCACCATGATATCAGCAGTGAGATGCGCAAGCTGATAATGAGTGTCCAGATCCAGATCCAGATCCAGTACAGGGGAGAGGAAGGACTGACGATGGGCACCTAGACACACAGAAGCGGTGTGAGGCGGATATTGACTGATATTGAATATTGAATTGGATTCACACTTTAAAGATCTCAGATCTATGGTTAGAAACTATGGTTTATTAGTCAAAAAGTCAAAAAGAACTATACGAGCTGAGGAGCGCTAACACACACACACACACACACACACTCTCGTACAGTCAAGGGCGGGCATGTAGACATAACACACACACACACACTCTCTCTCTCTCTCTCTCTCACACACACACACACATACTACTATAACCTTATAATAATAATAAAAAGGAATATTAAGATATTATAAGGTGAATATCTTATAATAATAATATATATACTCTTTATAAGAAACAGAATAATTGGATATGGAGGACAGTAGAAGGGTAGTATAATGATATTATGAAGTAGGAAGTACAGTAGCGTTTTTCAAGCAGTATAACTATATATAAAATAGAGATATAGAGCAAATATGAAATTATAAATTCATGAAATCATAATTCAGATGGTGAAGATTCTTGTCTCGCAAGGAAGGCCTCAATTTTAAGAGAGAACTATGAGGAGCCATTTACTAGGGTAGCTGAGTCACCCCCCCCCCCCCCCCCCCCCCCGAGAGATAATAGTAAGACCAAGGTCACTCTAGATTGTTTTGTCTCTCCACTTTTGATTCTATGTGTAATTTGAAAAGCCCTGTTTTTTGAGCTAATAGTAAGTGGAATAGGCCTTTTCTGGAACATAAGAGTAAGGTAAATGAGCTCTTTTTTAACCCTATTGGTAGTGAGATCATAGTCTTCTTGAAACATATGGGTTATCTAGTGTGTAAATACAGTATAAATACTGGAGCTTAAGCTCAGGGTATCAGATCACTTCTGAGAAGTCTCATCGGTGTGGATCTCGTGTGGTGGAACGGAACAATAAAGCTGGACCCTTGCTTCTTCTCACTCACGGCTGGTGTCTTTTTCTCTCTCCAACTGGGCTCAGAGGTAGATGTGAGTATTGGCGTCTAAGCTGAATTTTAAGTGTTTTTGGGTAATAGGATAAATTTGAGCCAGCACATGCTACAATAAAAAAGCACATTTTAAGAATTGGTTCTTCCTTAAAGATGACAGGCTTTAATCAGTCTCTGGGTAATAGGCCGAAAAACAGAATCAAGGAGACATCAGTTACAGTATTACAGTATTGGGAAACAGCTGGTGTTTCAGTTCTTGCTAATTACCTAACTAGCTAATATAACTAGGTTAGCTAGATAAGCATCATTTCATACCTAGGATTAACCAAAACACTATAATCATTATGACTGAATCATTTCCATTTCTTCATTTTGCTCACACTTTTGTGTGTGTGTGTGTGTGTGTGTGTGTGTGTGTGTGTGTGTGTGTGTGTGTGTGCACCATCTCAGCAACACCTCTCTCTGTCTCTCTCAGCAGTGTGTCTCACCTGTTACAAGTGCGTGTTTCCAAACATTTCTCCACTCGACTGCCAGCAGGTTCCTAAGAAATGTGCTGAAGGTGAGCGCTGCCTGCATTATACCGGCAAAGCCGTAAAGGGTGAGGACACACACACACACACACACACACACACACACACACACACACACACACACACACACACACACACACACACACACACACACACACACACTGATCCACTCATACCAGCAGTGTTACAGCCATACTGAGAATAAGCCATCAGTCAAAAGAGAACAAGTTCAGACCAAGAACATCCCCCTGAGGGACTCCTGTAGATTCACTGCTGTACTGATTCAATAAACTACAGATTGTTCAGAAAATATGGACAGTCCATGTTCAGACTGGTTCTTACTGGTCAGACTGGATTCTAACCAGCCAGGTATCATAATTTTTTAGGAGATTTGGACACTGAACTGGTACCAGGATTGATGGTTTTGAACACTTGCTGGCTGGTTCTGACTGGTTAGGTCTGATGGCCTTGGAGAGGATTTTGGAAACATGCAGACTGGTGCTAATTGAACATGCAGCTGTAGACTGGTCAGGTTTGATGCTTTTACAGTAGTTTTGGACTTCGGCTGGTCTAATCTAGATTTTTAAGCGGTGTGGTGTTTCTGTAAATGCTAGTTTGCTAGCTACGTTCATGTTAGCTAAATGCTTGCTAGCTAACACCGAGTTGTAGTTAACTAACTTCAGATACAGTATGTTAAGTGAAATGATACATTTTTAAGTTACAAACAATGCAGAAGGAATTATGGGACATGTGTGTGGTTATTGTTGGTGTAGTGGAGGTACAGTGGAAGTATGAGACCAGCACAAATCTGAAGCATTAGCAAGAGAAACAGAGAAGACATGTGGAGATATTATTTGTCTGGTCTTGTCGTGGATGTCAGGACACGAGTGTGAACTCACTTGTTGTTCTCTGTCCTCAGACTCTGTGACTTTTGTGCTGAAAGACAAGAGCTGTGCCAAGGCGTCTGAGTGTGGTATTACGGGACAGAAACGCGCCGCGGGACTCGTCTTCACCTACACCACACACTGCTGCGACACTGACCTATGTAACGCTGTGGCCCCGCTCAGCGCCCCCTACTGGAGACGAACAGCACTTAGCCTCTGCGGCACGGTGCTCGCTGTCCTGCTGGCCTCAGTGTGAACCCCCACACACGCTACATATCTACTGTATATACCCTCTCTCACAGCTTCAATGGTACAAACCCTCTGTAACTGACAGGAACGTTCTAGAACCTGACGAAACATGTTCTGATTCTAGAATCATGAACGCTGATATTACCCCTAACATTTTCAATAACTGGAACTAAATACAAAATACCTTGTTCCAATTCAGGAACGTTAAAGTGCACTCGTGTTCTAGACACCTAACATGTTCTGATTCTGGAACGCTAAAGGTCAGTGAACGATGCCATAGTGATGCTCCATTTAACCGACCGTTTCACTGCTACGACCATGTTACTGTTGTTGTTGCTTTATTTGATGAATTTTATAAATTGCACAAGAAAGCCATCCTATAGGCCATCCATACACCATTTTAAAACTGCCGAGGATAACAAACACAAAAAAAGCCATAGGCTTATTTCCAATGTTGTCCTCGAGGTTTAAAAACTGGTCACATATAAAGTGGTAAAACCACCCATTCTAACACTTTTTAAAATCAGTTTTAAAAAACAAAGCCATCTTTTTACTGCCTTTCTAAAAACACCTTTAACTTGTATCTGCTTTATAATACACGGTAAATCATTCAGTGCTATACAGCTAGCATTTAAAAAGGATTTTCCCCCACTAAACTCTTAAATCTACAAAGATAAACACCAGTATTACTCCTCCTAGTGCAGTGGTTCTCACCCAGGGGGCGCGGAGAGATCGGAATGGGGCGCAAAATGATGATTTTTTTAAATTCACAGACATTGCATCGTTTGGGTTCTTGGTGTATTTTATTGCTTTTCGAACAGAATGTGTATAAATGAAAAACCCCGCGTTCCTTCTCTCCTTCTGTATTTTACTTTTGCTGGGGGAGAGGCGGAGCTTAGCCTGACTTTTATGTAGCTGTCAGTGCAGACCAGTGTTCCCAAATTAGCGACTTTAAAAAATAAAAAATAAAAAGCGCCTAGTAACATTTTGGACAAACCTTAGCGACTTTCCAAATGTGGGCGGTACTGTTCTGTAAGCACGAGGTCCTGCTTTCACACTGCACTCACACCTCGCTCTCTCTCTGCGTCTGCTCTGTTCAGTGAGGGGCCGAGAGCCGGAGATTTAACAATGTCATGGATAACCATCCGTTTACACCATTCGCATGAGAATGTTTTTAGAACGCAAAATGAATGTAATGTAACATGTTTTACATGTAAAATAGTCCACGTTATTACAGCCTAGTTCTCTTGTTCAAGGTAATTATGGTGTTTAGAAATTTATTATCATTCATTATTCAATTTATTATCATTCATGTTCCATACCTGTCCGTTATATAGTTTTATAAAAGTCATAAAAGTTATTTTTAAAAAACTTTAGTTACACACACACACACACATATATATATATATATATATATAACAGATGATCATTATATCTGGTTTCCTCCAATATATGGTCGGGGGGATGCGTGTGCCACATGATAGGGAAGGCTTCAGGGGGCTTTAGTTGCAAAAGGTTGAGAACCTCTGCCCTAGTAATGACTATGCAAAAACATAATACTTTGGGACACTATTCATAATCATTTTAAACACTAATACCAATTTACGAAAGTTTATTCTTTTGTCACCTTTTTTTTTTTGTAAAAACAAGTTCCCTAAAATGTTCATCATTAGGATGCAATATAATTCAATTCAATTCAATTTTATTTGTATAGCGCTTTTTACAATAGACATTGTCTCAAAGCAGCTTTACAGAAATATCAACACGGTGTACAGATATTAAAGGTGTGAATTTATCCCAACTGAGCAAGACACTGAGTGGCGACGGTGGCGAGGAAAAACTCCCTGAGATGTTTTAAGAGGAAGAAACCTTGAGAGGAACCCGACTCAGAAGGAACCCGTCCTCATCTGGGTAACAACAGATAGTGTGAAAAAGTTCATTATGGATTTATATGAAGTCCGTATAATATAATATAACTCTGCTCAATTTATTTTGAGCAGTCTGCCATTTTCTTTTGGTACATTTAGATATACCGCTACACCAAAATGATGCAGCAGCATCGTAATGTGGCTGCACTAACGCTCTAGCTAACATTTTAAGTTTGAAAGTCTAAAAAAAAAAAAAAAAAAAGTCATTTGTCTTGCTAGAAATTTTATCCTGCTACAAAATCTTCATGTGGATTAAAGCAGCCATATTGTCTCCCGACACTTTACTACAGTGTCTAACACACCCCAGGTACTTTACTTCTTGTTTAGACCCAATAATCATATCCCCGACCTTCATTTCTACTCTAGAACTTTTTCTTTTTTTTAACTTTGGCACTCGAACCAAATAATATAGACTCAAATATAGAGGCAAAGCGAGCTTATTATCTATAAACCATTCAGAAACCCCTTCAATCTCTCTGTTTAGCTCGGCTTCAACTGTTTCTTTCTCATCATGAAAAACTATTATTGCTGCACTGTCTGCATATAATATAAGTTTGTACAATAATGAACGATTTCACTCGGACGTCATGTTGATGTAAGGCGTAAACCATGGAAATGTGACTAGCGGTTGATGTGAAAAGCAATTTCAGGGTAATTTAATTCGTAAAGAGTCTTTCCCTAGAGATTTACCAACATGTCTGAAGGACACGTTGACGTTCTGGATGGTTCTGTCTGGTTTCCATAGTCACTGTGGTTTTACGACGTCTGTATGGAAAGATTCAGCTATACAGGAGCTAGCTAAATTGTTTGCTTTGGTAATTCTTGTTCTGTTCTGAGTCAAGAAAATATTAAAATCATTCTATCAGGTTGTCGAGTTCTGATATTTTATACCCGGGGTGGGGTGATGACAGGTCACGAGGAAAACTGTAATTATTACATCGCTTATCATCATGCTACACAAGTGTAGAGGAGTTAAAAAAAAAATGGATTTTTAAAAAATATATTACTCCAGAAGGATTTAACTGAACATTGCTCTATCTATACATCAGTTCTGCTTTCTCGGATCTCTGCCTCGATTCACTTTTTATTCTTTGTGAAGAAATAAGTCCATCACATCGTTTAGGTTGTTTATTAAGGCCCATGTATTTGCTTCACTTATAAAAAGGATAGAAAAGACAACACACATCTGTATTTGATTATCCTTTAACCATTTAGTGCAGCTGCATGGTGGCTGTGGATCAGCAGTGATATCAGCTCGTACACACCCGGAGTTCAGCAGAAACAGGAAGGAAATTGCAGCGCAGGAGGAAGAGCGAGAAGACGTAGAGAGGAGGAGGACGAAACGGCCGGAAAGGTTACAAACGGAGGGGCAGGAGAAGGGGGGAGGCGTTTCCTCTCACGCTGCAGACAATCGCACTTCTCTGTTTTACAGGAAACCTGCATCTGGTCTTACTTCAGAAACCCTAACACACAAACAGTTACAACCAATCGCCAGATAACGTTTCTGATGTAAAATAGTTTTACAGCTTCTCCTGTGTGTTTCTTGGCACTGTAGATACATAAGACAGCAAATATAAATATATAAAAATCATTAAAAAAAAAAAAAACACGTTTTGTAGATATTTGAAATCTTGATGATTCCCTTGCTTAAAAACATACAAACCCAACAATAGAAACCTTCACAGAATTTGTAATGGTTATAATGGGAATCGCATTGGTTTTAATGGAAACTGTAATAGTCCCCTGTAATTTGATGCCATGTCCAGTGGATCCCATTAAGGACCAATAATAGTAATGGTTAGCTGATGGTTTGTAATGGTATTTCTAGGGGAAACAGTGGAATTTGTCATGCTTTCTATAGTTATCCCCCCACTTTTTTTCAATTCCAGGGTCATCCTGCACTCGTCCAATCGAACGCTCTCCAGAACATGTTCATCGCACTTTGTAAACGAACTGGGTGGAACAAAGGGCTCTCGGGTAGCAGCAGTTTAGCATCAAATGTGCAGTTTCCTGCATGGTATATTACTTCCAAGCCATCCACTGTGTTGAAAAGATGTTTGGAGTTTGTATGGGTGTGTGAGTCCCCTTCCAAAATCTCCATTTTGGCTCAAATGTGTATGGCTGTTGATGGTGTGTGAGCAGCAACATGCAGTTTTTATACTCTGCTCATGTGCAGGAGCCAAGTTCAACACTTCAAGGCACATGTGTGTGTGTGTGTGTGTGTGTGTGTGTGTGTGTGTGTGTGTACTAGCCAAAAACAGCACAGTGGTTCACCAGATCAACCCCCACTACCTCACTGAGCTCTCTACCTGCATATGAAAACAACTCCTACAATACACATGGGCTCGGTTTCAAATCCTGTACTGTGTAGAAGAGAAATGCGACACCTCGCACTATTGTGTCGAACACAACAGAGCACAGTGTGCGCGTGTGTGTGTGTTTGTGAGAGGTTTATGCCCCAAAAACACTGAAATCAGTGCTTTCTGAAAGCTCCACCCCCTTCTCTATGAACACAAAGTGTTTCACACTTCATTATTTGTCCTTTCTCACACTAGTGCACTAAAATACATCATCTGAGACGCAGCTCCAAGTCTGAGCGTGTGGTTTACAGGTGTAATATTAGTCAGGATGACTACATGGCTGCTTCGTCGCTATGACATGCTGAGCAAACGGCTGCAAGGGGTGGTTTCGTTTCCGAAAGACGAACAGAGAACAAGTGCGAGCCAACGTCATCCTGAGAGTAAACGCTTGCACTCACACACACTTCAGTCCCATGACCCACTCTTGCTTTAATTCATCTAACGAGATATACGCTAAGCTAGCAAGCTAAGCTGTGTTTAGCATTAACATTCCCTCTGGAGCAGTAACTGTGCGATGTCAAGCTAACTTAAATACTTTAATGCAATACTTAAAGTGTTTTGCAGTATGAATATTACAGGCTAGTGGTGATGTCACGATCGAGTTTGTGATTGGCTGGTTAAATTTTACTTAAGCTCCGCCCCTTTTGGACTGTCATTAGGAAAAATAAAAGTGTGTTCAGCTAAGTGTGGGAACATGAGATGCGGCATTAGCGTGTGTATAGATGAACAAACAAACATGAAGTGTGTGAAACATGCTATGGAGTAATAAGCGTGTGAGAAGATAAAAGTAAAGAAAGAAGATAAAAAGTAAAGAAGAAAAAAAGTAGAAGGGTGTGTATCGAACGACTAACAGGCTCCTTAACAAGTCTGAAACATATCTCTAGTGCAAAATTTTCTCCCCGAGCTGCTTGTTAAAGGGACGGTTCATCAAACTGTCCGAATACACCGTTTAGTTTGGTGAAGCGCTAACCTCAGCTAGCCATATAGTTTGAATTTTCTTAAGAATTCCTCCTTTTGGTGCAGAAAGAAGAGCCACGCCCTCTTCCAAAGCTCCTGATTTTGTGAGGTTGAAGTTCATCTACGAGAAAAATATACATGAAAGACTCCATGGCTTTGTGCTAGCTGGGTAAATAGTTATTCTGAGTCATTAGCTAGCTCACGCTTGGTGTACACGTTTCAGTTGCCTAGCAACAGTGATCTCATGAACGGATGTTCGGTTTCTCATGTCAAAGGCACATTATGAGCTTTGTTTTAATAAACGGTTACATAAAAAAAGTCAAAATTATGGGGCGTGGCTTCTAATCTAGAGTGACCTATTATCCAGTAGTTTTTGAACCGAGGTGAATTACTTGGTCAATGACTGATGTAAAGGTAGGAAACGTAGAAAAATATGCAAATTTTGAACCGTCCCTTTAACAGCTACTGAAATGCAATCCAATAAGCAACCGTGTGTGTATGCATACAAAACAGTGTGTGTGTGTGTGTTTATTTGAGAGCTTTAACGACAGACGAGTAGGCGATTTGGATCTCGTCGTCACTCGGACACGTGGAGGAGAATTCCTCACGTGCGTATGCAGCATCCAGGTATCGCCATAGCGACAACAGAGAGCGAGGGATGGAGAAATTCCGAAACTTCTGACACACCACCTGAGAGAGAGACAGAGAGAGAGTTAGCCCTGTTAGACAGTGGATGTGTTAGTGTCATTAGCTATGATTTGTCACCTTGACAATGTGTAACTTGGGCAGAAGGTTGCAGTCGGCCAGTGTAAGTTCCTGTCCATCCAGGAAGGGGCGGGATGATGTGGTGACATCATCAGCACTGTTCTCATCAATCTCGTCAGGTAGAGGAGAGCCGAGGTAATCGTCCAGTTTCATCAGAGCCTTCAACAGGCCTTTCTCCAGGTCTACACACACACACAGAAAAGTCCTTTAATTTCATCATCATCATCATCATCATTATTATTATTATTATTATTATTATTATTATTATTAGTAGTAGTAGTAGTCATAGTGGGACTCACTGTCGTTCATGGCAGGGTTGGAGTTCTTGATGTAGGCAGAAAATTTAGAGAAGACATCCATGCCAGCAGTGTTGGACTCTGGGTTACGGGCAGCCAGACGAGGGTACCTGTGGTGTATTTGTGTCGGGGGGGGGGGGGGGGGGGGGGGGACAGAGAAGAACCAACAAAGGTTAGGAAAAGTGATGCATCAACCATCCATCAAATCATTCATCCACTCATCCACCTATCCAACCACCAAGTCATTATCCCATTCATTCATTCATTACCCAACCATTTATCCATCCAACCACTTACCCAACCACCAACCATTTATCCATCCAACCACTTACCCAACCACCAACCATTTATCCATCCAACCACTTACCCAACCACCAACCATTTATCCATCCAACCACTTACCCAACCACCAACCATTTATCCATCCAACCACTTACCCAAGCACCAACCATTTATCCATCCAACCACTTACCCAAGCACCAACCATTTATCCATCCAACCACTTACCCACATAGCCGTCCAGCTAATCATCCACCCATCCAACCACCGATCCATCATCCCATTCATCCATCCATCTAACCACTTACCCAACCACCCATCCATTCATCCACCCATCAATCCATCCAACCACTTACACAACCTCCCATCCATTCATTTAAGCATCCAGCCATCAATCCTTCAACCCATTCATCCATCTAATTACTTACCCAATCATCCAACCAACGATTCATCTATCCATTTATTTACCTAAAAAAATCCATCCATCCACTTATACACCCTTCCATCAATAATCCATCCATTTAACAAATGCATCCATCCATATATCCACCCATTCTTCCAACTATCCATCTTCTCATTATACCCTTCATCTATCCCCAATTCTCCATCCATCCATTTATCCATCATTAAAAGATCCATCCACCGACCCAAACATCCATCCAATCAACCACCCATCAACCAATCTTTTCATCTATCCACCCATCCATCTAGCCCTCTATTCTCCATCCATCCAGCATCCCACCAGTATTAAAGAGAATGGTGTTGATATTGAAATTAGCAGAAACAAATGAACATATGGATGGACTGAAACTTGTACTTAAGTGTTTAAATTTTTTATTATTATTATTTTTTAACCACAAAATAAATATACTGTACATAACTGTAATAATAAACAGACTCAGTAGTAAATAACAGCAGGTTTTTTTTAAAACAGAGGTCAGATACTACCCTCACACAGACAAAGATAGATGGTAAGTGTATATGAATTGATAAAAATAAAATGAGTAAATGAATGAGTGCGTACTTAGGAGGACAGAGGTGTTCCTCGAGAAACTCCTCGATCTTGTTGGTGTCCGTTTTCACCTCCCGTCCGTAGAGCAGGAACGGGGGCTGTGCTCCTGGAGCCAGGTCCTTCAGGACATCCGGCTTCCTGAATTTTATTTAAACATTTCATCCTGTTAATACGCAGCTGAAGACATTTTACGCTGTGTGTCAAGACCAAAATGACATTAATTAAACGGGTATAAAAAGAAGACATTATGAAGTGCATGAACACACACCTCTTCATATCGATGGTGGTCACATTAAAGGTCACTCCTTTAAGCCACAGCACCATGAAGAGCCTCTGAGAGAAAGGACAGTTCCCGATGCTCTGCCCATCACTGCCCGCCTACACACACACCCTTCAGTTTAGTTTAGGTCACTCTAATCACCAGTGATTATGTTTAAGTAATTTCAGAAAAATTAAAATGGTGTTTGAGAAAACGCAAGACGTGTTCTGTTATATATATATATATATATATATATATATATATATATATATATATGTATTTGTGCAACTCAAAGAGGCCTCATATCTTGTTTTCTCCCCCCTCACCATTTCCCTCCATAAGGTCACAGTATATCAGTGGGGAATTTGATACAGAGTTAAACAAACATCCTTATTCCCTCACAGCATCAATGCTGAACAGATGGTCAGTGTATTAACCTTTATACGTTTGCTTTGTTTTGTGTGTGTGTGTGTGTGTGTGTGTGTGTGTGTATAATGGTTGCTTCATATTCATTGACACCCTCAGCTTGATCCTTCTACGTAGTTATGGCACAAAGCTAATGTTTGTCTAGCAAAAGCTTTCTATCAAGTTTACGAAGAAACTTAAATGTTTATTAGTCTGAGGTAAACTAAGGTGAACAGAAACAGACTTGATGGTTAACTAGCTAACTCGCTAATTAACTGGCCTTCTAAACAGTGCTGCCATCTTATTTGCTAGATTTAGCAACTTATTAAACTAATTACTGATCACCATTATTCCCAGCAACCAATCACCACTGATCCCTGTAACCAATCACTGATCACCATTGATTCCTGTAACCAATCACTGATCACCATTGATTCCTGTAACCAATCACTGATCACCATTGATCCCTGTAACCAATCAATGATCACCATTGATCCCAGTAACCAATCAATGATCACCATTGATTGTTCACATGCACACTTCCTCGTTCTTTATTTTAAATCTTGTCATTGGTATATTTATAGTAATAAAAGTGAGTTATTATCCATAACCGTTTCCCTCGTGACTATTTCCAGACTGCTCACTACC
This sequence comes from Ictalurus punctatus, assembly GCF_001660625.3. Classification (NCBI taxonomy): domain Eukaryota; kingdom Metazoa; phylum Chordata; class Actinopteri; order Siluriformes; family Ictaluridae; genus Ictalurus; species Ictalurus punctatus. The sequence continues at coordinate 26,680,939 of NC_030429.2, read as the reverse complement.
ACTACTTCATTTTCTCTAACATCCTGATAAAAACGATAGAATTTTGCAAAAACAAACAGTTAGTTTGTGGAGCCATAACCAAACATGGCTTCTTTCTTATAGAACGAAGTTATAACCTATTATTTTCTATTCAGATAAAACTCTATTCTACCGTACGTGTTTTCAGAACGTCTTCCTTTTTTACCCAACACGTACTGATGTGCAAACGATCACGACCGTTTGGCGAATACGCTCCGCACATGAGGTCATCTAGCAGCTTTCAGCGAACTGTTTAAGTATGCGTTAGGTACTTTCCCATGAAACGAGCTAGCAACACTGTAGTTCGCTGACATTGACGTGACCTTGGCTAGCTTGTAGTGTGTGCAAGCATCTGTGTTTTTAGTTGGTGATTATTTTATAAGGAAATATTGTGAATACGTTACGTCATATGGCATGGGTCGTGTGGTGTGTATGGTGGAAAGTCTTCAGGTTTTGAGATATTTTTAACTAGAGCAGGTCTGAGTGGCGCTGAATCAACAGGTCCGTGTGCGGAAATGGGAGAAAACTGAAAGAGTCTGGGTGTTAAACAATACCTGCTTTCATACTGAAGGGAAAGAAGGACAAAATACACACTTTCTTCCACACAATGACTGCTTTATTTATGTGCGCCTTTACCTCAGTCTGGGAAAATACACATTTCCCTCAGGGCCCCGAAAACAGTTTCCTCTCTCTCTTTCTCTCTCAAGGGACAACGCCCATCTGTTTTGATTAATTTAGGCGTTTACATCAATAAAACAATAGACAAAATACTACAGCTCAAGGATAAAGTTTCTAAAATGGCGTCGGTTTAAAAAAAAACAAAACGTCCGTTAGGATTTAAAAAATATATTTATTCAAACTCCATTTTGTCCTTTCCAACGGTAAAAGCGAGGCCGCACACTAAAACCGACGTGCTCCCTACACCAGTGCACTACACACTGTTAAGACATAGCGTACACCTAGGGCACTAGAAATCCACTAGGCGGCCATTTTGGAACGCGGTTACACCTTGCACTGCTATCAAATAACGTTGATCAGGTAGTTTATTCAGTGACGTTTTTATTTATTTAAAACCTCTGTTTGGCCAAATTATGTTTTATTATCAGGTTGGTACGGAAAAAAACCCCACATTTCTGATAAAGTGCACTTATGAAATTAGAGTTTTAAAGCAGGGTAATTAGTATAAAAGCAACGCCAGTGCAGCATTGTAGACTATTATGACTTTATCTTACACTAGACTGTAGTACATTAATAAAGAAGACTATAAATGTGTAAAGCGTGAACTTATATTGATGTTCCCTCACTATAAAGATCTTAAATCAGCCTCATGGATGGGCAAGTTATAACTGTTATATGATAGAAAAAACAGTGTAGTAGTAATAATAATAATAATAATAATAATAATAATAATAATGTTTTAGTAGTAATATTTTTCTTTCTTCGCCATAATCTGCCAACTCACCTTCACAAAGAGCTCAATCTCCGGCTGATTTCCCTCGCTCATTTTAGTTTAGTTTGACCAGTGAAACTTTTTGCATACACACAGACCAGAACAAAACAAACAAACAAACAAACAAACAAAAAACGTCTAAAATCCAAATCTGGGTAGTTTAAAATACTTTTTAAAAAAATGTCAAAAATGTTGTCGTCACTGATCCGATTCGACTTCCGGTCCGAAATAACGTTACCAAACTCCGTTCAAAATCTCCAAGGAAACGCCACAGATCAGCGTGAAAGTGAAGCAGAATGTCCACCACTGCACACCCAAAATCTCTTTTTAAATATATATATTACCCTTCATCTGCGAGAGTTTTTAAGCTCGTACACGCGAGACTCAGCCCACTTCCTTTCAGCGTTCGGCTTCGTTTCCCTGGGTGACCACAAAGCGGATTAGCCGCTTTTGCTAGTTTCCGCGACACGTCAGCGCGCCCGCCATATTGGAAAGGTCTGTACTTAACTGCAGCCTAATGCAAGTCTGATCAAATCCACTGTTTTTAGTCGCTTTATGTTCAACTTAGTCTCAAAGGTTATAAAATGTTATTTGTTATAGACGTCACATGTCTGTTATGTGTACATCCACCAAGCACTTTATTAGAACACTATACTAATACTGAGGAGGTCCTACCTTTGCTCTCAAAACAGCCTCAATTCTTCATGGCATGGATTACACAAGATGCTGGAAACGTTCCTTTGAGAATCTGCTCCATGTTGACATGATTACATTGTGCAGTTCCTGCACATTTTTTAGGTGCAGTTTCATGCTGCAAATCTCCAGTTCTACTGCATCCCAAATATGTTCTACTGGATTCAAAAGGCCACCAAAGAACACTGAACCCATTGCCATGTTCACGGAACCAGTTGCTTTGTGACATGGTGCATTATCATGCTGGAAGCAGCCATTAAAAGATTAAATTGTAAATTGTGGCCATGAAGGCATGCACATGGTCAGCAACAATACTCATATAGGCCATGGCATTCAAACAATGATTGATTGTTATTAATGGGCCCAACGTATGCCATGAAAACATTCTCTAGGCCATTACACCACTTCCACCAGCCTGGACTGTTGGCAGGTTGGGTCCATGGATTCATGCTTTCGGTGCCAAATTCTGACCCTCAGCAGAAATCAAGATTCATCAGACCAGGCTACATTTTCCAGTCTACAGATATCCAGTTTAGGTGACAGAAGTGGACCCGATGTGGTCTTCTGCTGTTCAGAGATGCTTATTTGAGTGGCTGTCTGAGTTACTGTAGTCTTTCACCTTGGACCAGTATATATATATATATATATATGACTTGGGGCACAAGGTGGGGGACACCCTGGACAGGGTGCCAATCCATGACCTCAAATTATGTAAATGTTGTAATGTTTTTGAGAGACAGCTGTAATGTAATTTAGTGTTAATGGAGCCCCTTGTGAAGAATATTTTTGGGGAGACCCAATGTGGTCTTCTGCTGTTGTAGCCCACCCACCTCATGGTTTGATATGTTGTGCATTCTGCAATGCTTTTCTGTGAAAATCCCAGGAGATCCCAGCAGTTTCTGAAATACTAAAACCAGCCCATCTGACACCAACATCCATGCCACTGTTAAAGTCACAGAGATCACACTTTTTCTTCATTCTTCATTTCTTCATGTTTGATGTGAACATTAACTGAAGCTCTTGACCTGTATCTGCATGATTTGTTTTTGCATTGTGCTGCTGCCACAGGATTGGCTGATTAGATAATTGCATGAATGTGCATGTGTACAGTGGTTCCCAATAAAGTGGATGGTCAGTGTGATGATGATGGTGTTTATGGAGACTAAATAGTAAATAGGATGTGGTTTGGGACAAGCCCACAGTGGAGTGATGATGGTGTTATGTGGACTATATAGTGAATCAATCAATCAATTTTTATTTCTATAGCACATTAAAAATAGAGACCTTGTACTCCTCCACCTTCTGTTTGAGGATGCCCCACAGATGCTCAATAGGGTTTAGGTCTGGAGACATGCTTTACCAGTCCATCACCTTCACCCTCAGCTTCTTTAGCAAGGCAGTGTTCGTCTTGGAGGTGTGTTTGGGGTTGTTATCATGCTGGAGTACTGCATACTGATCATGCTCTGCTTCAGTATGTCACAGTACATGTACATTCATGGTTCCCTCAATGATCTGTAGCTCCCCAGTGCCGGCAGCACTCATGCAGCCCCAGACCCTGACACTCCCATCACCATGCTTGACTGAAGGCAAGACACACTTGTCTTTGTACTCCTCAACTGGTTGCCGCCACACATGCTTGACTCCATCTGAACCAAATAAGTTTATCTTGGTCTCATCAGACCACAGGACATGGTTCCAGTAATCCATGTCCTTAGTCTGCTTGTCTTCAGCAAACTGTTTGTGGGCTTTCTTGTGCATCATCTTTAGAAGAGGCTTCCTTCTGGGACGACAGCCATGCAGACCAATTTGATGCAATGTGCGGCGTATGGTCTCAGCACAGACAGGCTGACCCCCCACCCCTTCAACCTCTGCAGCAATGCTGGCAGCACTCATACGTATATTTCCCAAAGACAACCTCTGGATATGATGCTGAGCACGTGCACTCAACTTCTTTGGTCGACCATGGCGAGGCCTGTTCTGAGTGGAACCTGTCCTGTTAAACCGCTGTATCGTCTTGGCCACCATGCTGCAGCTCAGTGTCAGGGTCTTGGCAATCTTCTTATAGACTAGACCATCTTTATGTAGAGCAGCAATTTTTTTTTCACATCCTCAGAGAGTTCTTTGCCATGAGGTGCCATGTTGAACTTCCAGTGACCAGTATGAGGGAGTGTGAGAACGATGACACAAAATTTAACACACCCGCTCCCCATTCACACTTGAGACCTTGTAACACTAACAAGTCACATGACACTGGGGAGGGAAAATGATTAACTGGGCGCAATTTGGACATTTTCACTTGGGGGTGTACTCATTTTGTTGCCTGCGGTTTAGACATTAATGGCTGTGTGTTGAGTTATTTTGAGGGGACAGCAAATTTACACTGTTACACAAGCTGTACACTCACTACTTTACACTGTAGCACAGTGTCATTTCTTCAGTGTTGTCACATGAAAAGTTATAATCAAACATTTACAAAAATGTGAGGGGTGTACTCACTTTTGTGAGATATTGTACATGTAAATTACAATTACAATATAAAATAAAATAAAATTTCAATAAAAATATATAAAATTAATAAAAATATAAAACAAGCACCCACATTAATCACAGTTGAAAGCAAGTAAAAAAAGGTGAGTCTTCAAATAATATTTAAAAAGATCGACTGATGTCCAGGACCTGATATGTAGGCCTAGTGGTAGGCTGTTCCAAAGGCCCAATCTCCGTTTGACTTAAGACAAGACATGGGGATTGTTAAAAGTAAACTCTGTGAAGACCTTAATAGTCTAGAGCAGGGGTTCCCAAACTTTTCCAGGGCAAGGCCCCCCAAATGGCATTAACATTTGACCGAGGCCCCCCTTTTTGCAAGATGTCTTTAAAAGACATTAAAAATACAGACTTCTGAATATATCCCCCCCCCCCCCCCCTTTTTTTTATTTTTTATTAATAATTACCTCTTTCATCTTTACATTAGGAATTGATTGTGTGAGTGGGTGTGTAGGGTTGTCTGAGAGTGAGAATCATGTATTTATTTATTTTTCACACCAAATTGTTGAGGCCTGTGGGGGGCGCCCCCTGGCGGGCCGCGGCCCCCACTTAGAAAACCACTGGTATAGAGTCTACGTAGACGGTGTGTAATGCTGAAGGAGATTTGTAATATAGGGAGGAGCCATGTCATTCAATCCATTAAATGGGTAATGTTCAGCTTTCAGGTCTATAATGTACTACACCATAACAGACGCTAGATGGCGCCTTTGACTGATATTAATACACTTCTGTTCTACTGTTAATTACAGCCTCAATATGGAAAAAAAAACGAGTGTTAATGCTGAGTGTTTTATTCCAAATGTTTTATACAGCATACTCTTAATTACTCTTAATTATGCTTAATTACACTTAATGTTTTTAACAGTTTATTCTATGTTTATGCAGAGTGTTTACTCTGTGTTTATGAGGAGTGTTTATGCCGAGGGAATCTGTGTGTGGTTCCTCACAGGGCGTGGTGGAGCAGTATAGTACAAAGTCACACTGTTCTCTGTGTGTGTTTTCCAGGTTGCGTGCCTGTGTTGCTTCCTTTCACCCCCTTCTCTCTCTCTCTCTCTCTCTCTCTCTCTCTCTCTCTGTTTCTTTTTCACTTTTCTCATCTTGACACTTTACACTGATATTAGCAGTAGTAATATTTGTACCTTGTGCTTTTTTTTTTATACCCAGGAACAGATCTAAAGCTAGCTGAACAGCATTCAGTCATGTGGCTTGGGTTTTATTAAAACCCATCTGAGTTACCGCTGCATTACCATTGCCTAAGATTAACTGACTTAGTGTCCCCACATCACGCTAATTAAATAGCCCGATCCAGGATACACACGTGACTCAGTCGGAGCATCTCTCCTTGCTCTAAATCCTCTCCTTGCATGGTAACATCTTTCTTCTTCTTGTTCTTCTTCTTCTTCTTCTTCTTCTCTCCATAATTACATATTCTAATGTAACAGGCCAAACCACACGTCTGTGTATAAGACTGAGTCGAGATAGTGAGTCATGCTCCCTGCTGAGTAGAAAACCACATTCTTAAACGGTGTATAAAACACATACAGTCAGTTAAAAATATCTCTTGTGATGTGAAATAAAAGTGATTTTATGTACGAGAAAAGAAACAGAGACAAATGACAAATGTCCACATGTTTCCCCCTTAACTCGGTTTTGTTTGGTCCTGCCACGCCCGCCACTTTTCCTGGCTTACAGATCACAGAACCGTTTAACAAATCAGCTCACATTATTGGAGACTCATTTGTGTTATTACGAGGTTGTTAAACTCTCTATTGATTATAGTGATAATTCCATAGAAATCCTGCACACACTCAGCCACTCATTCTTGAGATATTGCGCTAACTAGAATCTCAGACGGACGCATAGACAGCCTGAAAACAGGATCCCACTACCACTTAGTGACGGAGGAATAAAAACATGTGCTTCACTTTAAAAATCCCCCGATACCGCTGATATTTGATAAGACTCAGATCATATGATCGGGGCCGGTTCATATGACCGGGGATCTAGTGTGTGTGCTCTTTGACTTTGAGTACAAACTTCTTTACTTTTACTTTAGTATTTATTAGTCAGCTCCCGATGCAATGTCATTGTACACATGAATTCAAAGTGTCTGACAGTCTCGACGCATCGACGGCGCTCGCGCTGTTTTGAACTCAGAATAAACCTGCAAATGATCTATCCCGTCATGACTCTGATCAACATAACAAGGCTCAGTTTATTTTTTAGAATACATTCTCTGCATGCATTCAGAGGCTGGGACCCAATTTGAAACAGTGACATTAATTGGTATCACTACAGGTGAGTGACAGTTCATCTATATCTAATGGACAAAGAGCCTAGACTTTTGCTGCCCATCTTGACTGGTGGACTAGCGTATAGGGATGTTATGGTTATGGAGGCCCCGCCTCCAAGCCCAAGGCCCTAGGCGATTGCCTGCTCTTCCTATGTAGCACCAACCATGCATATGATGCATATTGCACACTTATCCATGTTGCAGACTACAATCTGATTGGCCAACCACACCTCTGTGTATAAAATTGTGCTTGCATTCATGTATTAATTGAACCGACTTGTTTAGACGGCAAACGACTCACACATCTTAAACACACACACACACACACACACACACACACACACACACACACACACACACACACACACACACACACACACACAAATAAATAGATCCCATGGAAAAAGTCTCTGGAAAAAAGGTTGGTATTGTTCTCTACATCCTCCTTTCTAAAGCTAAGAATTGCTGATCAGGGTCAGTTTGCTTTCACTCTCCAGCCATTGTAATGAACATAGCCAGACCTTGAGGGTTGGTGACCCAAAATGTTAATCCGCAGATGCCTACCCTGGAAGTAGATGGAATAATTCTACTCATATGTTGGTTTTAGGACAAGTGTACAGAATCTTTAGGCTAGTACCATTAAGCTTCGAATGCAATATAGAAGTGGATCTGCAAAACTTGTATATGCAATAACACCCGAAATGAGCTGCTTGTTATTAATGTAGCCAAGACAATACAGCTGTTGTAACTCATTAGCAATGAGTCTCTTTAATTGTGGCTCAATCTTGGCTAATAAGTGATCATTTAGACTGACCATGTCCTACAATGAGCTTGATAAGCTGATGTACCAGTGTAATTGTTACTAGCAGAGGTTATAACAGTTTACATGCTCTGGATGTGTGCAGTTTACGCCTCAACAACAGCACAATGTCCTCATTTGCTGACTGGTTTAACCAGGACTTCCTGTTTCACAGGGGTATGAATATGAGGCCAAATTCCCTTAGTCATTCATAACAATAGGTAAGGTAAGAGCGAGGAATACAGCTGTGATGTGCAGCAAAAGGTTATTGAGCTTCACACAATGGGGTGTGGCTATAAGAAAATAGCACAAGCATTGAAAACGCCCATTTCCACCATCAGGGCAATAATTAAGAAGTTCCAGTCCACTGGAAATGTTATGAATCAACCTGGAATTCGACGCGTGTCTATATCGTCTCAATGCACTGTGAAGAGGACGGTTCGAGTGGATGAAAAACTCCAAGGATCACAGCTGGAGAACTGCAGATGTTAGTTGCATCTTGGGGTCAGAATCAGAATACTACAATCTGAAGTCACCGACATCAACACAAGTTCTTTGGAAGGGTTTCAGGAAAAACGCCTCTACCCTCATCCAAAAACAAACTCGAGCGTCTTCAGTGTGCAGACACTACTGGAACTTCAAATGGGATCGGGTTCTATGGTCAGATGAAACCAGAATAGAGCTTTTTGGTAATAAACACAGAGGTGGTTTTGGAGCACACAGAGAGGTAGCCGTATGGAAAAGTCCCTCATGCCCACGGTTAAATATGGAGGAGGATCTTTAATGTTTTGGGGCTGTTTTTCTGACAGAGGACCTGGACATTTTGTTAGGATACATGGCATCATGGACTCGATCAAATATCAACAGATATTAAATGAAAACCTGACTGTCTCTGGCAGAAAGCTTCAAATGGGCCGTGGTTGAATCTTCCAGCAGGACAATGATCCAAAACATCATCAAAATCAACACAGAAATGGTTTACTGACCACAATATCAAGCTCCTGCCCTGACCATCCCAGTCCCCTGACCTGAACCCCATAGAAAACCTGTGTGGTGAACTGAAGAGGAGAGTCCACCAGCGTGGACCTGAAATGTGAAGGATCTGGAGAGATTCTGTATGGAGGAACGCTCTCAGATCCCTCCCTTTATTCTCCAGTGGTTTTATTTTTTTGTTTTTGGTGTAATATTTAAAAAAAAATGAAATTGACCAATTTTCAGAATGTCTATCTAGCAGCCAATCATCATCTAGTACGAACCCGTAGCCAATCAGAGAGAGGCTACGTGAGAGAGGAGAGTAAAATTGAGGTGTCACATTAGAGAGAAACTTTTAGCTGAGGATGTTGTACGTAAATAAAAGTGTACAAATCATGGCTTGGTGTTCACTGTGTAAGGACCACCTGATTGACCCCCAACTGCAGGCAGAAGGCTTCTCACGTTTTCCTTTATGTGATATATCAACATCTGAATGAACAATTTTTTACTCTTTTTACTTTATAATTGTAAGAGATATTAAAACTCCAATCTCTATCATTAAATTTATCTCGACATTTGATTATCCTCTTTAACCCTTTACTTAGATCGTGCTCGTTCATCCGGAGTCCATGTCGCTCAGAGTCGCGTGCCGGCCGTGTACGCGGATCTCACGGTCACAAACTCGCCAGTCCTGGTCATTAGACTGAGGTAATTATCTAATACTATTTAGATAGCCGCCCATGCTTGCCTTTTTCTAAAACGTGCTTTCTTTAGTCCACGTAGATCTGTACACACTTAATTAGAATAACATTATCTCTAATCAGATGTCATGACCACTACCACTACTATCTGTACAAGTCGACAATTTTACTTCTCTATATAGTAGCTTTGTATAATCAAGCTTTTGTTTGTATTTTTCTCAATTGTAAGTCGCTTTGGATAAAAGCGTCTGCTAAGTGAATAAATGTAAATGTAAATGTAAATCACACCATGGTTACACTTAATTAGAATAATATTACAATAATCAGAGGTTAAGGCTCACCCTATTCAGATTGGTCAATCAACACTGTGTTGCTCTAAACAGAAATTCCTTTTAGCCTTTACAATCTAAGTACACTTAACTAAAGCCAAGTTGTTAGCCTGGACCCTAAAATCTCAGATGGTGTGCCCCAATGCTCCACCTAAACCTGGGGTTCAGCCTGTACTAACCTGGTCGCAGATTTGCGTTAACAAGGAGTCAGCGTAATCTACTAGAGACAATAACTTCAGGGTAGATCAGAATAAATTCCAACATGATTTATTAACCAGGTAATTTCAATAACAATTCTTAATCCCATTCAAAAGTTAACAAGCAGTAATCAATAATGTATAAACGTCACATAAAACACAAACAAGAGAATTAGAAATGTTTACATGGCAATGAAACGACACGCAGCAATTCTGCAGGAGAAAATGTGTGTATGAACGTAATGTGAATGTTTTCTACAGTAAATAGGTGATCTATTAAAGTAAAGCTGATCCGTTATAGAATGGTTGAGATCGTGTCTGTGGCAGAAATAATGAGTGTTGGCTTTGACCCATTTTCCAAAAGTACCCAAGACTTGCGCTTAGTCTTTCGTACACATTTTAATGAAATGCCCGACTGGAGCACAGTAGAAATGAGGCAGTGTCGCTCATAATGTAGTTTCCCAAATGTACAACATTATAGAGAAGAATAAACCTCAATTGAATTTGGAAATTTGTCCGTTCACATTGTAACAGTATATTCTCTTTTTTTAAAAGAAAGAATGTAAACTCTAAGTTAGTAGAAAACCTCTCTATTTTTCCCTTTCAGAATTAGTTTCCCATTTATTTCAGCCCGTATATTTAAAACCCGTTATTCTGTTAACTGTGTAAGTTGAGTTGTTATGGTAACAACATTTTAACACAGTGGTACAGTTGCCCTAAATGTTACATTCTCAAAATATTCATTAAACCACCATTTGTTTGCAACAGCTGTGCTATTACAGTTAGAGTAATTACATTATTACCGAGTCGGATTTCAGTGGTCAGTAGACGGACTGGCCCCAGACACAGGCGAGCAGGGTGGCGCTCAGGACCGCAGTGAGTTGAAGCTGGACATTGGAGGGACCACTGTTCACCAGACGGTTGCAACTGTCTGTGTTACAGCAGCTCTGACTGACGTTGTACGGTACACCCAAGATGAAGGTGTAGATGGTGGTGTTACACAGAGACGACTCTAAACAGTTCTGAGAGTTAAAGTTCAGCAAACCAGAGCCGCTCGTGAAACCTGAGGAGGAGAAACAAGAAGATGAAAGCGTAGGGATCTCAAAAATACAGCAATTTTACACTTTACACTATTTCCTAAAGGTTAGCATTAGTGCTACAATGCTAGTGAAAGAAATGAAATGTGACCAAAATAAAAAAACAAACAAACAAGCAAGACAACAATAAGGCTTTCCAAATTTCTTTTGCATTTAAACTTCTAAAAATCACTGGTTTGCTAAATGCCCATACATTTAGCACGGAACTGTAATTCAGCTCGGATTATAACATCTTTCTTTGATCTCTTAAAAAGAAATATAAACGTAAACTCATGTATCATCCATAACTTTCCCGCTTGTAAATTCGACCTCCAGTGCAATCTCCAAGTAGGAAAGCTGGAATTTCCAGCGTTTCTAGGCTTTGTGTTCGGATATTCGCCTGTTGTGATTGTTCTTTGACCATCACATCCATGAGAGGATGAATCGGTGACTGAGACTCACTGGATGTGGTGCACACAGACGTGTTGGTGGTGCAGTTCACAGACGAGGGGTTCGCACAGATGTTAAACAGACTCACTGAGCACTGATTACAGGTCAGAGACTCCGCTAGAGAGAGAGAGAGAGAGAGAGAGAGAGAATTTAAAATATTCTACCTAAATATGATCTACAGTATGTTCTTCCTATTGAGATTTACACTCTGTGAGACACACACACACACACACACACACACACACACACACACAGACTTTTGTCTCTTTAATGTTGTGGTTTGTGGTTAAGAAAAAAAATCAATATTGTTCCTTTTATGTGGTTTAAAACACGTTTTTTTTTTTTTTTTTCATGAACTGAATCCTGGCAGCGAATGAGATATTACAGATAAAAGCTAAATAAATACATTCATATACTTTAATTATTATTATTTTTTATTTCTACATTCTATTTCTAGATTTGACTATTATTTTTTTTTAATTATGTAACTTATTCATCATTATCAATGCATTTCCATCCATCCTCCCTTCTATCTTCTATACCGCTTTATCCTTTTCAGGGTCACGGGGAACCTGGAGTCTATCCCAGGGAGCATCGGGCACAAGGAGGGGTACACCCTGGACAGGGTGCCAGTCCATCACAGGGCACAATGCAATACATTTCTCTTTGTTTAATTCTTTTTGAGGTGAAATTTAGTTTGTAATATGTACAAATCTAAAAACGCAATGCGTGAGATTTGAGACTGGACTCACCGAGGGCGAAGAATCCGATCACCACGGCGATTCCCAACAGCACAAACTTCATCCTGACACTTGGAGGGTAACACACACAAACGCACACACAAACACTGTAGAAGATGCGTCCTTAAAGATGAGTCGTGTTAGACCTGTCCTCAGAGGCGTCTCATTTATACTGAGGGACGATGTGCAGGTCAGAAATGCAGTTCAACAGGTTGGGACAGGTGTCAGTTTGCAGTGAAACTTCAGTGAAACTGGGCAGGGCACGTACAACAAAGGATACAGGACAGAGACCCCCCCCCCCCCCCCACACACACACACCCACACACCTGGACACCGGTTTCAGGACCCTGGGTTCATTCAGGACGTTCTCATCTTTGTCTGCTATGTATGTATGCATTGTGATAAACCGGTGTATTGCTAACTGGAGATGCACACTTAATCCTGTGATGCCACTCTTTCTTCTTCCTGTGTGGAGGATATCAGAGGAGATGCCACTCAATCAGAGATGTTGTCATCTGAAGGAGTGAAGTTTTAATGTATAAAATTATGAATCAATTTAAAGCGAGCACTAAGTTACAGACGAGCGCTCAGTCAGATCGTCCTTCACATCAAATTAACCAAAACATTGGCATTATTTTATTCACTCGACAATTCAAAATAGCAAATTCAACGGCTCGTGATAAAGAAAAGCTCATGTTATGATTTCATGACCTCACATTTAGGATCAGATTAAGCTGCAGCCCAGACTAAAATGTGAAATAACAGGAAGAGCAGGAACTGGAAGTGCTACTTTATAATCTGCTGAATAGTGAGTGTGTGAGCCAATTTCTTAAATTAAACCAGTGATTAATGTGATCATTACAACTAGGACTATTCATGCAGTGATATATTAACAATATACAGCAGTAGGAGATGCCTATGAGATTTATTTCAACACACGCCAGCTTCTCATTCAGATATCATCATGTTAGACTGTTTTATTTTTCATTTTTAAAGGCATTTTAAAGTCTCTTGCTTTATATTTTATGTGACTGCAAAGGGGGAAAATGCTATTCTCTTCTTCAGTCCTTATTTTCTATACCGGATTTTTGTTATATTTTTTATTTGTTTTAAAGTTTAAATGCGAGTGCTTGTGTGTAAAGGTGATCTCCAGGACACTTTTCTTGAACTAGTTGCAGAAACTCGATATAAGCAGCTGTGTAAAATGTTCATAATGTGGACAATCTCATAACTGGGACAAATTTTATGTTGTTGTTTTTCTGAACACGATGGATCAAACTGTTGCTCTGACCAAAGAGCGATTTACAGGTTGTGTTTGTAATCCAGAAGTAACTAACTTATACAACTCTCTTGCAAGATACTATGCTAACCTTCTTGTTACAGTGGATATAAAAAGGATACACACCCCTGTGCAAATGGCAGGTTTTTATGATCTAAAAAAAAAGAAAGAAGGTGAATCATGTTAGAACCTTTTTCACCTTTATTGTGAAATTGCAAGATATAAATATCAAGTGACAAACACCCAAAAATGTTTGTGATTTTTTTTTCTGGGGTGGGGGGTGGGGGAGTGGGGGTTGGTATTTGTATAAGTGCACACTTGTATAAGTGTGCACACCCTTTAACAATTGGGAAAAAAATGATTAACCTGCAAAGGTACGACTCCAGCAGGGCAACCAAGATGGCGGCGCACACCGTTGCTGCGGCTCACGGCTCTCCTTTCCAGTGCTCTTTTTCATTGTTTTTGTATTATTTCTTTATTATTTGTTTGAGCATTATCGATTCCACGAACATCCGCTATACAAGTCAGAACCTTATGGATATTGGGGATCAACACCGCATACCTATTACGAGAATGTTTCATCACACGCACAACATCCCAGACGACATAGCGAGATTGCCGGGCTCTCCGTGGATTGTTGTCGGGTCCAGAAGGCGGCGCAGACGGCGGAGGGAGAGGAAGCAAAAGCGGGGATGCAGGTCCGGTATTATGCTAAGGCTAAGAAAACAACCACACAAGCCACCTTTACCGAGCCTGTTTCTCTCCAATGCCAGATCCCTAGTGAATAAAATCGACAACTTGGAATTACAACTAGCTGGAAATCGCTACGTTCCCGACTGCTGTGTTTTGATTATTACTGAAACCTGGCTTCATCCGAGGATACCCGATGCTAGCATGCAGCTAGCAGGTCGTACTATGCTTCGCTGGGACAGGACTGAGGACTCCGGTAAGAGCAGAGGGGGGGGGCTCTGTATGTATGTGCATGAGAATTGGTGTAACAACGGAACAATGATAGACAAACATTGTTCCCCTGACCTCGAGTACATGTCTGTAAGATGTCGGCCCTTTTTTGTACCGAGAGAGCTAACAGTGGTGATTATCACAGCTGTGTATATTCCACCTGATGCCAATGTGAACACGGCGCTCTCTCTCCTGTTGAACACCATAAACGAGCAGCAGAGGGCTTACCCAGACGGTGTTCACATAATTGCAGGAGACTTTAATAAGGCGAACTTGAAGACTGTACTCCCGAAATTCTATCAACATGTTAAGTGTTTTACTAGAGGGGCGAACACTTTGGATCATGTTTACTCCAACATCAAGCACGCGTATAGAGCCATACCTCTCCCCCACCTCGGCCAATCAGACCATCTCTCCCTCCTGCTCTCCCCTGCCTACACACCCCTCAGACGCAGTGTCACGACCACTATAAAGACTGTTACCACCTGGCCTGATGATGCATTCTGCAAACTACAGGACTGCTTCGAACAGACAGACTGGGATTTGTTTGAACATCAAGAGCTAGAAACATTAACAGGAACGGTACTGGACTACATCAAGTTCTGTATCGGAAATGTGACTGTGGAAAAAAACATCCGGGTTTTCCAAAACCAGAAACCATGGATGACCAAACAGGTCCGCACACTACTCAAAGCCCGCGACGCTGCCTTCCGGTCTGGTAATAGAGCTCTGTACAGAGCTGCCCGTGCCAACCTGAAAGGCGGTATTAAGGAAGCTAAGGCGGCCTATAAGAGGAGCATAGAGTCCCACCTGTCCAGCAAAAATAAACGGGAGGTGTGGCAGGGTATACAGAACATCACAAACTACAGAGGCCGTGAGGCGACAACAGGAGTCCTGAGTGCGATTCTGGCAGAAGACCTAAATTGCTTCTTCGCTCGCTTTGAAACATCACAACAACAGCACTCATCTGCTCCAGCCCCACCTCCACCCTCATCTGGCCCCGTACCAGTCCAGCCCTGCCTCCATCCCCTTCTGGTTCCTGCACCACTCTACTTACTGTGAGGGAACACGATGTTAGACGGATGTTTCTGGCAGTGAACCCCAGGAAGGCTGCTGGCCAGACGGTGTACCTGGTAACGTGCTCAGATCATGTGCCCACCAGCTTGCCCACATCTTTACCAGAATTTTCAATCTCTCCCTGGCCCAAGCAGTCATCCCGTCCTGCCTAAAATCAGCCACAATCATTCCAGTGCCAAAGAAATCGCCCACCACTAGCCTGAATGATTATCGTCCTGTAGCCCTCACTCCAGTTATCATGAAGTGCTTTGAGAGATTGGTTCTTCAGCACATCAAGGACTACCTCCCCCCAGATTTCGATCCTTTTCAATTTGCTTATCGTGCAAACAGATCCACAGAGGATGCTATCGCCGTAGCTGTCCACTACGTGTTGAGACATCTTGAGCAGCAACAGAGCTACGTACGGATGCTTTTTGTGGATTACAGTTCGGCTTTTAATACAATAATTCCGGACATTCTCGTCACCAAATTGGTCACCCTTGGTCTCCCCCGCCTCACGTGTGCCTGGATAAAGGACTTTCTGACCAACCGGTTCCAGACAGTGAGACTCGGGCCCCACCTCTCCTCCACTCGCACGTTGAGCACAGGTTCTCCACAGGGCTGTGTGTTGAGCCCCCTCCTGTACTGTCTCTACACATATGACTGTAGACCAGTCTACAACAATAATATTATTATCAAGTTTGCTGACGACACCACAGTGGTCAGACTTATCTCAAAAGGAGAGGAGGCAGCCTACAGAGAGGAAGTCCTAAACTTGGCAGCCTGGTGTTCAAAGAACAACCTGACTCTAAACACCAAGAAAACCAAGGAACTTATTGTAGACTTCAGAAAACACAACACGGAGCTGGCCCCCCTCTTCATCAATGGGGAGTGTGTAGAGAAGGTCCACACCGTCCGGTTTCTTGGCGTCCTTATCTCTGCTAACATCTCCTGGACGGACAACATCACAGCGGTCATCAAGAAGGCTCAAACGCGGCTACACTTCCTGAGGGTTCTCAGGAAGTACAATCTGGACTCCAATCTGCTGCTGATCTTCTACCGCTCGTCCGTCGAGAGCTTGCTGACATACTGTATCACGGTGTGGTATGGTAGCTGCACCGCAGCAGACAGGAAGAGGCTTCAGAGGGTAGTAAGAGCAGCACAGAAGATCATTGGCTGCCCTCTCCCCTCCCTGATGGATATTTATACTTCCCGTTGCCTCAGCAGAGGAAAAACTATCATTAAGGACAGTTCTCACCCTGGCTTTGATCTGTTCAATCTGTTGCCCTCAGGGAGACGTTACAGGTGCATCAAAACAAGGACTAGTAGATTTAAGAATAGTTTCTTCCCAAAAGCTATTACCATGATAAACAAACACATGTACTGAGTCCACAGCATATGTATATATTGTCTCAAACTGTGCATTTCATAGTACCTCCGCCATCCACCCTAATATCTATCTATCGTGCATATATCTTGCATATATTGTATATCTTGTTTATTTATTTTGTTTATTTATCTTATTTATTTATCTGTGTATTATCTGTTTATTCTTCTTGTGTATTGAATGTATATGTTTGCACGGAACAAAAAGGAGTGGCTCTTAATTTCATTGTACATGTGTATAGTGACAATAAAAGGCATTCATTCATTCATTCATTCAAATAAAACCCAGCTGTTCCTAGAGGACTTTCCTGACATCTTCATGATAATATCCAACTGGGAAAATCATGGGCCACAAAGAGATTACAAAGCAGGAACGGGATCTCACTGTTGAAAAATATCAATCAGGAGAAGGTTACAATTTTTTCCCCCAAGGCAGTGGATATACCATGGAACACTGTAAAGATAATAGTCAAGTGGAGAAAATGTTAAGAACAGGATGTCCCTCTAAACTTGATGAGAAGATCAGGAGAAACTGGTCAGGGAAGCTGCTGAGAGGCCTACAGCTACATTAAAAGATCTGCAGCAATTTCAGGTAAGTACTGGTTGATCCCTACAACAATCTCCGGAATTCTTCATGTCTCTAGGCTATGGGGTGGGGTGGCAAGACAGAAGCCTTTTTTAACCCAAAATAAATAAAAATCATCCGATCTCCCAAAACCATGTAGAACAATGTGTTCTGGTCTGATGAGACCAAAGTTGGACGTTTTGGCCATAATACCAATAGATACAAAAAACACAGCACATCACCAAAAGAACCCCATCCTCACGGTGAAGCACAGTGGTGGCAGCATCGTACGTTGGGGCTTTTTTTCCTCAGCTGGAACTGGGGGTTTAATCAGGGTGGAGGGAAAATGAACAGCTCCAAATACCAGTCAGTTTTGGTGCAGGACCTTAGGCTTCTGCTAAAACACTTCAGATGAAGAGGAATTTCACCTTTCAGAATGACAATGACCCGAAGCAGACTTCCAGATCAACAAAGGAACTGCTTCACTAAAACAAGATCAGGGTTTTGGAATGGTCCAGCCAGAGTCCAGACCGAAATCCAACCAAGATCTGTGTGGTGACCTGAAGAGGGTTGTGTACAGGAGACGCCCCGCCCATCTGACAATGCTTTTGCAAGGAAGAATGGCAAAATATAAGTCAAGACAAGACGTGCCAAACTGATTGACTCTTACCCCAAAAAAACCTGAATGGCCTGATAAAATCTAACAGTGTGCACAATTATGCAACCAGGTTATTCCACCCGAAAAGATTCTTATTGGTTTTTCATGTTAATTTATTGGTTAAAATAGAATTGATAGGTTGGAATTTAATGTATAGATTAATATTTCACAATAAAAGTAGAAAAAGTTCTGACATGAGTCATAGCTGTGTTATTGAGTGAACAGTAGTGTAGCTGTAGTGTTCCGCACTAGAAATGTAGAAATCTGTCCTCGGGTAGCCTGATAAAGCTGTGAACTATAATAAGCAGGGTCGGGAGGGTTACTTTAGAAATGTATTCCATTACAGTTACAAATGACTTCATAAACAATGTCATCAGTAACATAATCCAAGCATCACAACATGAAAATAATGTAATCTGATTATTTTTCGATTACTTCAAGGTCACATATGTAAATAAAGTCACGAGAAAAGTAACATGATCTAAAATACTTTTAATTAGAGCTTATTTTAGGGCTTAAACATGTTCAATGTTTGGATTTGTTGTAATAAAATAAATAAATAAATAAATAAAAGATCACTGTCCATATTCTGGTTTTCCAAAGAGAGGACTCCTTTTTTTTTTCTTTGGGGGGGTGGGGGGGCTGGCTCAATAGTTGCTTCAAGCATTTTTGAATCGACCAATTACAGAGAGGGGTTAAAGCAATGCAAACATGTGCACACATCATGCAGTATTCGACCATAAACACATCATAGTGAAAATAAAGCCCAATCCCGGACATTCTCTCACATTTAGACGCTTTTTTAAGGTCCGATAAAGAGGAGATTTGTAGGAAAAAGAGGACGTAAGGTCACCCTAACAAAAGCATTTCAGAGAACAATTTGAGTTCATTTCTACCAAATTAACTTTGCACCAAATCTTTGTGCATGCACCAGGAGGTTGCTCATGTGAGTCACGACTGGCGAGAGAGAAACAGAACTATAATCAAACCGCTGTCTATATTGTGTTCTGTAAACAGAGTAATTAATGAAAAAATACTGTAACACAGTATTCCCTTAATTTATTTCCTTTTTTTTTTTTTTTTTTTTTTTTTTTTTTTTTTTTACAAAATGTACCTGTGATCTGATTACGTTGTTTTTTGACGTAACTCTACAGGATTTGAGTTACCAGCGTTTTGTATCTTGATAACATAGCAAGTCACATCCTCAACAATCAATCAGTAGCAAAATATGTGGAAGAGATCGTACATGTGTGTGTGTGTGTGTGTGTGTGTGTGTATATATATATATATATATATATATATATATATATATATATATATATATATATATACAGTGCGGTCCACTAATATTGGCACTATGAGCAAAGAAGACTGTGAAAAATTGTCTGTTTTTTAACATTTTGTCCTTTGTTAAAAAAATTCTCTGCTCTCAATATGTCTAACAAATATATTTCTATATACATACTAAGTATGAAAAATTGTGGGAGACATTTTGCTAAAAAGTATTACTTCCCCAGTGTATATGGGAACAGCCAGTAAAGAGGAAACCCTCTAGTGTATAACAGAGACATCCACTACGAGTTGCATTTTTAAGTTAAGTTGTATAAAAATCATGCGTTTGTCTGTGATTAAGGCTCGATTATCATTAAGGTATTATTTATTTCAGGCTGTTGGTCCATTTCAGATTGTCATCAGCATGATGTCTAAAGAACCAGTGGCTGAACGTTTGTAGGATTGGATTTTGGAATTGATCCAAACAGAATGAAGGTCAGAGCAAGGTCAGACGTCAGCAAGAAATAGATTTTTCTTTAATCGCTTCCTTCCTGTCCGAAGTATAATTTAATAAATCGTAACTAGTCGAATTCCTGCTCATGCAGTTGGAGTTGAGTTCGTCTTGTTTGGCTGCATTTCAGACTGCAAACCATTTCGTTACACTGTAACCATCACTGGATTCTCGTTCTGGTTTGAATGAATTTCATATCACAAAGTATTTTTGACCAATTTGGATTTATTTTTTATCCAGCACCTGATCAGAAAGCACGCAGCCAACATCATCTCAAGCACATCTCTCTTTTCTTCTTTTCGATACAAAGAACTTTGTGTAAAGACTCACACAGGTTTGGCGTTTCATTTCAAATCAAGTGTAATAAATGTCAAATACACGTGAAGGCAATTTACATGAATTTAAAACATGCGTGTTTTTCGCATTTTGGAGTTTAAACATCTAGCACGGTGAAAAATTTAGTACATTTTTGCAAATGTCAAATTCTTATGGGGATCAAAATAACAATAAAAAAAGGACAAAATCAAAAATGTTAGCTTACATTTGAAATAATGAAGGAATAAAAACTTTAAATGATTGTCAGATCAATAACAGATATACTCAGCTTACCCTACATCATGTACTTTAACCCTTAATGAGATAAGAAATGATAATAAAGATTCAAATTGTCAATAGGGACGTCAGATTGTAATATTTCTTTACAAAAAGAGGTAAAATGAGAGAAAAATCACAGAAGGCTATGGTTCATCTCCCCAAGACATAAAGAAAATGAGCAACACAACGACGTGATCATATGGAGGTTTTACATTTTGTAGCTGCAATTAAAATAAAACAGAGGAAAAACCCAGAAACAGGATTAAATATCACAGATAGGACTGTGTGTGTGTGTGTGTGTGTGTGTGTGTGTGTGTGAGAGAGAGAGAGAGAGAGAGAGAGAGAGAGAGAGAGAGAGAGAGAGAGAGAAAGAGAGACCGAGAGACCCCCTCACACCAGCACCTTGGTGAGGAGCATTGTGGCGAGAGAGGCGATGGCGAGGGTGAGTGTGTGTGTGAGAGCGAGTGGCGCGGCGGTGTTGCACAGGTCAGTGTTGCAGCAGGTTTTGGTCATTTCGTAGACGTTGGAGGAATTGGTGGGAAAATTAATGTTTGATGTCTTATTGCAGCTGGCTACGTCCAGACATCCTTTCATGGTCACCTTAAACACCCCGGCTGACACACACACAGAGACAGAGAGAGAGAGAGAGAGAGAGAGAGAGAGAGAGAGAGAGAGAGAGAGAGAGAGAGAGAGAGAGAGAGAGAGAGAGAGAGAGAGAGAGAGAGAGAGAGAGAGAGAGAGAGAGAGAGAGAGAGAGAGAGAGAGAGAGAGAGAGAGAGAGAGAGAGAGAGAGAGAGAGAGAGAGAGAGAAATTAAAATGATTTAAAAACTGTTTAAAAATGAATATTGACAAACATTGTACTGCTTTGAGAGATGTGATACAGAAGACTGGAGGCATTGTTACCTGCTTTCCCCTTTCCACTGTAACAGTGCTGGTTGTCTGCACATGTCACTTTGCTGGTGATACACAGACTCCACAATCCTAAGTCACAGTTATAGCATTCCAGGGTGTAGCCTGAGAGAGAGAGAGAGAGAGAGAGAGAGAGAGAGAGAGAGAGAGAGAGAGAGAGAGAGAGAGAGAGAGAGAGAGAATGTCAGACTACAGATGGCATCTTGTGATGATGACAAGTGCAACAAGGTTCATTCACTGCTTCAGCGTGTGAATCAGAAGTGTGGATCAGAAGTGTGGATCAGAAGTGTGGATCAGAAGAGTGGATCAGAAGAGTGGATCAGAAGAGTAGACCAGAAGTGTGGATCAGAAGCGTGGATCAGAAGTGTGGATCAGAAGTGTGGATCAGAAGTGTGGATCAGAAGAGTGGATCAGAAGAGTAGACCAGAAGTGTGGATCAGAAGTGTGGATCAGAAGTGTGGATCAGAAGTGTGGATCAGAAGAGTGGATCAGAAGAGTAGACCAGAAGTGTGGATCAGAAGTGTGGATCAGAAGTGTGGATCAGAAGCGTGGATCAGAAGTGTGGATCAGAAGCGTGGATCAGAAGTGTGGATCAGAAGCGTGGATCAGAAGAGTAGAAGATAACGGTGTAACTGTGTGATTTTCTGTGCTCAGTCTTCAGTGTGTCTAATTGCTTCCAAGCTGATTCACTCGACTCGCTTAAAAGAGTCGTTTGAAAAGAATCGGATCATTTAAGGATTTCCCAAGAGTTTTCTTCAATAACTCTTCAACATATTTTCTTCTCTTAATCCGAAGCGCTCTTGGCACTTCAGATTAAAAACTCTAGTGTCTGCTGCAGTAATTCATTTGAATTCGCACTTCTGAATTGATTCACCCGACTCACTTAAAGGATTCATTTAAAAAGAATGATCATGATTCACAATTTTTTTTAACATAATTTTTGTTACACCATTTTAGAATTTTAGCTCCTTGCACTTTATATTAAAAGTATGTGCTGCAGGAAACATACTATGCATTTTGTTTTTAAATAAAGAGCTCCTGTAACGCTCTGCAGGTCAGATAACACATTACATTCATTACAGTTGCAAGGGTTTTTTTTGCCTCGTTTTTTTTTTACCAGTGACTCGTTTCTTTTGAACTATCATTCAAGTGAATGAACTCTGAACATTAGATTCACTAGACTTGCGTAACTTTACGAAAAACGTTCATGGGATTCACTTGCGTCTGTATCTGCTAACTGATTCACCTGACTCCCTCTCATCTCTTTCAAACTACCCATTTGAAGACAAATTAACACAACACATTTGCTTCACCTCCTTTGCTAAAATTTGAGATTAATTTGCATTTGTTGTTGGGATTTGATTTGTCTGACTCACTTAATCAGACAGAACTATCTATAAATTTATCATCACTATCTCAAGTTAACAATGGGCATTTTGTTTTTGTGATTTGTTTCTTTTAAATTCTATCCCCCATGCTCCCTGGGATAGGTTCCCTGTGACCCTGTAGGATAAGTCCTATAGAAAACAGATGGATGGATGGATGGATGGATGGATGGATGGATATTGTATGAATGGTGAATCAAATAAATAAAATCTCAGACTTTCATTTAAATTTGTTGTTTGAAAGAATTGAGTCAAGACTCTGATTCGTAAAGTGATTCAACTCCAGAGAATCACAGTTTCAGCTTAATGATGAGATTTCCTTATTGATTTCCTTAAAGATAAATGATACACTTCATAACACGTTATTAAAGCTTCGTCACATGATCGAGTCACGGGTGATGCTGAAAAATGAATGCACTGTACTGTACTGTACTGTATTCTGGGATTTTTTTGGATCATGTTTGTCCACGTGCTTCTGTGCGTCACTTCAGGAGACTGAGTGATGGGCTGAGGTCATTGTGCGAAGTTCAAATAATCCCTACAGTGTTGAACATAAACACACTCCTCACTGCTTGGGCAGTTCAGAGTCGTGACCTCACGCCCTGCTGAGTCATGTCAGGGGAGTTTCCCACAATACAATTATGTTATGTTACAGGTGTGTTGCCACAGCAAAGTGGAACAGGTTGTGTGTGTGTGTGTGTGTGTGTGTGTGTGTGTAAGCAAGTCAGTGAATAAATTTGGAAGCACAAAATGCAAAGTCCGTTCAGGATGGTGAATCAAACATGAAGAGTTTTTATTCGTATAAATGAACACCTCATAGACAACATGCTGAAGCCTCATTCTTTTGCTTTATAAGCTTTTGATCACTCCAGAAAGTTGTTTAGATGGAATCAACTCAATTAAAATTGAGTTATGAATCTTATGAATCATTTTAGCTGATTCAATTAAAAGAGTCATTCAAGGAGCATCAATGTGCGTGTATTTTCACTGACTGCTGTTTTGAATAGAGCAATTAGAGAAGAGAATAGAGTAGCAACAAGATAATGTCATGAAACCACAAGCCACGCCAAACTAAGACACGTCATTATTTATTCCAATTAGCATCAGCACATGTTGGTTTTAGCCCTTTGACAACAAGTATCATGTCAAAACCTGTTCGGCCATTTTATTATACACTTACTTATCACGGCAGCAGGCGGCCATTTTATTATACACTCACTTAGCAGGGCATTGGGCGGCCATTTTATTTTATATTCACTTATTACGTCCCTGGTTGCTCTCTTTCCCTTTTTCTACAGAAGTGATCCTACAGATTCTCTTGTCCAGCAATTCAACCACCTGCCCACTGAATCCCGTTCCTACATACCATCTAATTAAACCTCCTGACCCTGCTCTAAACACCTCATACATCAGCAACTACCGGTGCCCCATAAGGCTCAGTACTCTGTCCTCTTCTATTCTCCATTTACACCCACTGTCTCAGTGAGGAAATCCCCACAACATAGTTAGACCGAGAGGTAGACAGTAAGACAGACATTAAGTTAGACAGTTAGATGGTAAGACTGTAAGGGAGATTGTAAGACAGATAGAAAGGTGGTCAGTCAGACAGACAGACAGGAAGAATGTACTAGGCCTTAGGAAGAAGCACTGGCTTATAGGACCTGTTTAAAGTCCCTAAGGGAACATTGCATCATGTCTCACTCTCCCGAGGCAACTGACTGGATTACGTGTCCATGGCACATGGTAAAGTTCCTCATAAGTGTTTCCAAATTCTCTCACTGCCTATTGGCTCTGCTCCCTCAAAACTAGCTGAGAGTAAGACAGCAAAAGAGACAATAAGGCAGTCAGACAGTTAGATGGTTAGACAGTAAGACGATTACACAGTAAGACAGACAATAAGACAGTTAGACAGTTAGAGTAAGACAGAGAATAAGACACACAACAGTAAGAGAATTAAGCAATAAGACAGTACGACAGGCAATTAGACAGTAAGATAGACAATAAGATGGCCAGAGAGACAGTAAGACATTTAAACGGTAATGCAGTAAGTTAGTAAGAAAGTGAGCATATCATCATCTCACACATTTGACATGTCATTAGTCACACAATCTTTTAATCTTATTATGACCAGTGAACTTTACTTTGTTCACGTCATGAATCAAACATCTGAAATACACACAATAAACCGGATTGTCACATGATGATATGATCACCAGGAGGTTGGAGATGAAACCACCCTGGAGGTAGGGAGGAACTACCCTATCAGAATGAAATAAGCCACGAGATCATGTATTTGTTTTTGGGAAGGTCCCTGTGCCATCGTGCCACTGGGGCATAGGTGCTGAGCAATGCTGGGCTTCTGCCAAATGCAGCACTTGAGGTAATTTTAGGATTAGATGAGGGCCTGATATTTAAGGAGGAGAGCGTAGGGGTTGAGCAACACAGGAAGATAGACAGTGGAGGGGGCATGGCCTTGGTGTTAAACTTCTGCTATTGCATGGCTATATTTAATGAGAAGAGCAGTAGCAGGTCATGCTAACAGTCCAGTCATTGTTGCTAATCCCAAACTACTGGAGCTGTAGTGATTAAATTATTGCATTAGGACCCAAGTGTGGCAATGAATGGAGCTTTACAGGAATGACACTTAAGCTGGTGTTACACATCGGTGATAAATTTAACATCTGAGTATTATAGAAATCCTCTGATAAAGATGAGCACACACACTCACGCACACACACGCGTACACACCCACAGACACACACACGCACGCATACACCCTTGAGCTGACTGTAAAACGATGCTGCCCTATGCCGGACGTGCCGTGTAACTTCATTACTCTCACAAGGGTGCAGAAAAGACGGCTGCGGAGCTAATAATAATAATAATAATAATAATAATAATAATACATTTTGTGTCTATAGGTCTACACGAGCAGCTCACCAGATACATATCTTTTTCTTTTCTGTGTCAATTTTCTGCAGTTGTTCTTACACCATCTCACCACCAGTGGTCACTAATTCCACAAAGCTCCCTACACACTCCCTACATACATACTGAGGTTAAATATAGTCTCTGTGCCCTATGTAGTGCATTAGATTTCTAACAATGAGGCATTTTTGTAAAACCTAGTAGGCTGTTTAATAATCACTTAATACTGAGCTAGCTGGGAAGGAACAGCGAGATAAACACATGACATAACAGGGAGTGCTGCTGAGTATGAGTGGTGCTACCAGAGCAAGTTGAGTCACATTAAAGCTGTAACTTGCAAGGATTTTGGGTGTGCCTCAGCCTCATGCCTGCCATTCTTAAGTAATTGACAGAGCAACCTCAAGATCTGGGGCAATCGAGGTCAGTTTTTGGATAATATGTATAATAATAATAATAATAATAATAATAATAATAATAATAATAATAATAATGTAAATTTATTTATAGAGTGCATTTCTCACAAGCATACACTCTTTACAAAGGAAGGCAAAATCGGTTAGCTGAAAGCATCTCATATTTGGTTCAGTCAGTCACTTACACTCTTATCATTTGAGTATTTGGTCTCGTATTTGGTACACCATCTTATATTAAGTGTAGTTGACCTTATATTTGTCCGTTTTGGCTAAGCTTTAATTTGGTGCCATAATTACTTATATATTTATGGCATTTGGCAGACGCCCTTATCCAGAGCACCTTACATTTGAGCAGTTGAGGGTTAAGGGCCTTGCTCAAGGGCCCAGCATTAGTAATCTTCAGTTCTGAGAGTTGAACTCACGACTGTCCGAGCAGTAGTCCTACATCTTATCCACTGAGCTAACAATTTTTACCATATTTGATAGAATGGTTTGTTGATGTGGTCATATGGGTTTAATATTTGGTCGAATGGCTTTGACATTTGGTCTGATTGGTCTAGTCATTCTCATATGCACTTGATTTAGTCTATTTGGTCTTGTATGTGGTCTATCGAGGCTTAGATCTGGTCTAAAGCATCTCATATTTAACGGTATTTGGTCTCATGGACAACATATTTGGTGTAAACTGATTTTGTTTACTCAGTACCCACCCTCATTAACTCAGTCTTTGTGTAAACATGTCTTGGATAAACTGTTATTTTTTTCTCCTTGGATCAGATTCATTAACTGAAAACAGGACTAACAGGAACTTAGACATCATGATGTTCACACACACACACACACACACACACACACACACACACACACACACAGTAAAGGGAGAGGCTGTTTTTTTACTCCTGTGCTATTATCCAAGCCCCAAACCCAACACACCCACAGATGACTAACGGAATAAGGGCACTTATGTAGCCTACTTAATACAATGTTGTGCTGGGTGTAGTCTCACCTACGCCTTTATACACCACGCTTCAGCACAACACAGCAAAACACGCAAAAGTAATCCACCTTTAAAATCATTTCTAAGGAAAACTTTTCATGTCACTTTATCTTCTGTGACAGCAAGAGATGTAAACAAAATTACATCACTGAAGTATAACAGAAGTGAATAAGTAACCAGATAAAAGAATAATAATCACCCTATGGAATAAAATAATTTCCTAAAAATAATCAAATCGATAAATATCACACTAAAATAAAAAGAAAGAAAAAAGGTATAAAAGGAAAAACGGTATTGCCTAATGATCTTTCATTAAAAACGTTAATAATAATAATAATAATAATAATAATAATAATATGTATCTACATTTTATATATATATATATATATATATATATATATATATATATATATATATATATATATATATATATATATATATATATATATATATATATATTTCTATGTATATACTTATTATATTATATAAGTAGAAATAAAGTACATATTTATCTGCTCCACTTACCTAGTGAGAAACACAGGGCTACGGTGAAGAAGCCTACCAGGATTTTGCTCATATCTGCAGTGGTGTGTTTTTATTTCTCTGTAGTTGAAGATGAAAACAAACTCCAGACTAAGTGCACTTTCAGACATCCGCTAGTTTTTTATAGCGGGTCCCTCCCTGGTGCTGGGCATCACAGACGGCCCCGTTATAATCTCCCTAATCATCCCTGATCATCACAGGCTCCCTCCACACGCGCATTGCACAGGGAACAGACTAACGGAGCTCTGCAGCCTTCCTAGTGCACTCGGTCTCGGTTTGGGATTCATCCGAGTACATTCACTGAGCCTGCGGCAGTCGGTATGTAGACCTATTTAAAAAAAAAAAAAAACAACAACTCTTGGCTCTGTGTGTGTTCACGTTATTTTATATTTTGATATTACATAATAAACATGTATAAATTAATATATAATTATATAATCAAGGTGGATAGAGAAATATAATTAGATTTGAAAAAAGGCTAGCTAGAGCTAAATAAATCATATTTAATTATTTGTTTAATTATTTTTTAAAAAATTAATTCAATTTAATTTAATTAAATAATAAAATCTTTAATTGTATTATTTAGCAAGGTTAGGTAACAACAATTAGGCAAGGCAACAGTTGAGCCATGAATTCCGATATTACGTTAATGGGAGGAAAGGCAGGAAGCATACGTGTGTGATTGACGTGTTTAAGGGAAAACCTTTAAAACTTGTCATTGTCATAGCGGGGTGTGTTCAGAACACAGGCTGACAATAACACTGCCCATCGAGCACAATGGCGTGAAAAAGACGTCTCGATTTTCGCAAGTGTTAAGTTTCAGCACATCTCTTTAAACACATGGAAAAGATGATTATTTCTGTCAGAGACAATGTCTACCCTAATATGGATCACAAAATGGTAAATGGTCTGCACTTATATCATGTCTCACTCACAAACACACACGCAAACACCAATGACAGAGCTGCCATGCAAGGTGCTGACCTGCATAGCAACTTGGGATTCAGTGCCTTGCCCAAGGACACTTCGGCATGTGGAGTCATGCTCCCAGAGAATCGACCCGCCAACCCTACGATTAGAGGACAACCCTCTCTGCCACCTGAACCACAGCCGCCCAAAAAGACAAAAGACACATAGCGCTAAATGAAGGCAGAACGGGGCATGATTTATTATACTATAAA
Organism: Ictalurus punctatus; assembly: GCF_001660625.3. Taxonomy (NCBI): domain Eukaryota; kingdom Metazoa; phylum Chordata; class Actinopteri; order Siluriformes; family Ictaluridae; genus Ictalurus; species Ictalurus punctatus. The sequence goes on along the minus strand of NC_030429.2, from coordinate 26,652,039 downwards.
TACAATAAACAGTCAAGGATAGACTCAATACACAACAAACAGGCTCCATGGACCCTAGGACAAACATACAAACACACAGAGTAAAAACACCAACTAATGACTAATAAGTGGAAACAATCAGGAGAAAACAAGCAATCAGTAAACAATGACCAAATAAGGAAATTGCAAACTGTAAAGGGAGCGGTGCGGTTGTGCAGTAGCTGCGTGCATCGGAACAATAGTGGATCTGTGGTTCAGATTAAAGTGGTTCAGCCAGTGTTGTGAGAACTGATCAAAGATATTATTACCTGAAATCACTCACTAGTATCGCATACAGAAAAGTCACACAGATTCACAGTCCAGACTGAAATGTATTGAAAAATATTTCAGTCATTAAAAGCACTTGCAATTCAGTATGCCAGGGAGCTAGAACTACAACGAGGTGTGGACAGTTAGCTAAACATAAATAGCTAGGAAACGATTTTGCCCCATAAAATACGGTATCAAATATAGCAGGCTGGCAAACTTTTCCAGTTCTGTGGGTGAAATGCTACACACCTTCAGATTCGCGTTGAGTGTGTCTTTGCAGCGATTTTACTGCCCTCAACAAGAACGAGTGCCATCAACAAGTTAACTGTTGAATAGAATATATTTTGGGATCCTGGAGTCACCCATTCGAATCACATGACCGATCCAGCGTAGTTGTGCTGTTGTTGGCTCGAATTTAGCCTATTACCCAAAAACATTTAAAATTCAACTTAGAAGCCAATACTCACATCTACCTCTGAGACCAGTTGGAGATAGAAAAAATACACCAGCCGTGAGTGAGAAGAAGCAAGGGTCCAGCTTTATTGTTTCATTCCACCACACGAGATCCACACCGATGAGAATTCTCAGAAGTGATCCCAATACCCTGAGCTTAAGCTCCAGTATTTATACTGTATTTACACACTAGATAACCCATAGGTTTCCAGAAAAGGCCTATTTCACTTACCCATAGAATTGAAACCCGGGGTTTTACTTTACACATAAAATCAGAACTCAGGCATTTCCAACAACCCAGGAAACAAAAACCCAGTGTTTCTATTTACCTAGGTTTTCAAAAACCAGGGTTCTCTTTTACCTAGGTCTTCAAAAACCAGGGTTCTCCCTTACCTAGGTCTTCAGAAACCATGATTCCCATTTCCCTAGGTAATAAAAATGACGTAAGCAAGACGACTAAACAACCGGGAGGGACCTTGGTCTTATCGTTATCTCGAGGGGGGGGGCAGCCACCCTTATAACTGGCTTTCTTCATGGTTCTCTAAACATTAAGGCTTTCCTTGCGAGACGAGAATCTTCACCATCTGAATCATGAGTAAGTTATATTTTCCTTTTTTTCCCGTACTTCTCATTTATAATTTATTTTCATATTTGCACTATATTTCTTATTTTATATATATTTATACTACTTGAAAAGCGGTTTACTGTACTTCCAACTTCTTAATATCATTACAGTTCTACTGTCCTGCATATCCTACTATTCTGTTTTTTATAGAGTTTCTCTATCACTATAAGATATTATTAAAGTTATTCGTGTGTGTTTATGAGGAAGAGAGAGTGTGTGTGTATGTATGTTGTGTCTACTTGCCCGCCCTTGACTGTACGAGTGTGTGTGTGTGTTTTTAGCACTCCTTAGCTCGTACACTTCTTTTTGACTTTTTTGACTATTACTGATCTTAAATTGCTCGTAATTCCAATCTGTCAATGTCCGCCTAATCCCGCTTCTACGTGTCAAGGTGCCCGTTTTTCCTTCTTCTCCCTTATGTTTATTTTATGACCTTTTTTATCCACAACACTGTGATTATGAATGCCTTAATTCCTTGGATGTCAACGTACAAGGATGGTGGTGTTTGGAGTCTTATATTGCCATTTAATTTGTGCAATCTTTCTCTAGATGGAACTGGTCTAGTTTGAGGATACAGTCGATACAGTGTCCATGTCTCACAACCATAGAGCAAAGTGGCCAAGACAACTGCTCTATAGACTGCAATCTTTGTAGCTAATTGTATGCCACGGTTGTTCCATGGCTGCTTCGAGAGTCTGTCAAAAGCAGCACTGGTCTGATGCTGACGTCGTCATCAATGTGTGCAACAGACAACAGAACACGTGTCATAAGCCCTTATGGCTGGAGTGGTGTAGGATTGCAGGTTTTCCGGCTGTAGCATGACTACCGTTTTCTTCAGACTGATGAAGAACCGATGAGCAGCACTGGCAAAGCAGTCAAGAAGCTGCTGTGCTACATCCTGAGAAGGAGCTTGCAATGCACAGTCATCAGCAAATAACAGATCATGTAGTATTGCAGTATGGACCATAGGTTGTGCTTGTAGTCTACGCAGGTTGAAAATACTTCCATCAGTCCAAAATTGGATTTGAACACCAAGGTAGCAGTCCTTGAAAGCCACATGCCAAACATCATGGAGAAGAATATACTGAACAGCAATGGGGGCATCCCTGCTTTGTACCATGCGTAAGGTCAAACAGAGCTGAAGTCTCACCATTGACTAGTATGCGGCCGAGCATCCCATCATGGAATGAGTTGATTAGATTGGCTGCACTCAAAAGTTCACCAGTCTTCCTGAGGATATTCCATAACCCTTCTCTGTGAACAGTATCAAATGCTTTGCTTAGATCAGTGAAGACCATGTACAGCTCACAATGTTGTTCATAACATTTCTCCTGAATCTGTCACACGGTGAAGAGCATGCCGGTTGTTCCACAACCTCCACGAAAGCCACACAGACTCTCAGGGAGAATTTCTCAGATGAGGACATGTTCAGATAGCTGTTTTAGCAGAATCCGGGCTAGCACTTCCCAGCAACAGACAGCAACTCCATCAGTGGAATATCTTCTCCTGGTTAGTTGATATGGTAGAGCCATCTTTGGAGTGTACAGAAATGGAGCCAGAATCACAAGGTCTGTACACAGTTTTCAGACTGTTGTAAAATCGCTTCATGTCATGCTGATTGGCTGCATCTGGTAGCTCCAGTGCTTTACAGGTCCACCATTTCTCCTTTGTAGACTGACTTGGGCCTGTTGCCTTGCTCTGTTATAAACAGATTTCTTGGCCATGTTGCTCTTATCGTTGATCCATGCAAGATGTGTGGTTTGCATTTCATACAGGAGACGGCGGGCCTCCAAGTCCTGATCATAAAACCAGTCCTGGTGTCTGATCATCTTGTATCCCAACACCTCCACAGCAGTCCTGTAGGTGGCATCCCTGATGTCACTCCAGTCCTCTTCACTGTGGGATGATTCGTCATGCCGTTCGGGGTCAACAGCAAGGGCAGCGTCCAACAAGTTCTGTAGCTGAAGCTTCATATCTGGGTGTTTGAGCAAGCTGATGTTGAGCTTCTTTCTGTGAGGGTTGGCATGCCTACACTTAGTGGGGCATAGGTTCAAAGCCACAACACAACGAACAAGACAGTGATTAGACCAGCAGTCAGTTCCATGCATGACATGTGTCAGGGGAACTTTCCATGAATCACAGATATGAGTGATGTTGTAATCCACTATGTGCCAGTGTTTGGAACGAGGATGCATCCATGTCGTCTTGAATTTATTAGCTTGCTGGAAAATGGTGTTTGTGATAGCAAGCTTTTGCTGCGAGCAGGTTTGAGGCAGGTGTGTTCCATTGGAGTTCTCATTACCTACAGAATGGTGCCCTAGAACCTTTGGCCAGTTAGCATAGTCGAGTCCAACATGGGCATTGAAGTCAACAAGCATGAACAGATGGTGTTTGTATGGCACGGAGCAGATGGCAGAGAACAAGTTCTCTTAGAACCCCCCCTCTCATGATCAAATGCGATCATTGTAGGTGTGTAAGCGCTAACAAACACAGCTGATTGTCCGTGAAGGAGTCCCAGCTTCAACAAGCGTGATTTGATACCCTTAGGCTGTTCTTCAAGCTTTTGAATCAGCGAAGCCTTGATTGTAAAGCCCACATCAGCCTGACGTGGTTTACCTTCTGGGTGACCGACTGTGAAGAAGGTATATCCTGCACCAACATCAAAGAACTAGCTGTTACCAGAAATGCGCATTTCACTGAGTACGGCAATGTCTAATGATAGCAGTTCTGCGTTCATGATGATCCATAGTGTCAAGCAGTGAAGCAAGACATAGTCTTTGTACATTTCTTGATTTATTGTGACCGCGGTGATGGATAACTAGTTGAATACGACGAGCCAACAAGTAAGAGTAGAAAAAGCTTTGTTTAGGGATCCTACTCTCTCCCCTTCTTCACACGAAGAGAGCAGTGCTGTCCCTGGGCTACTCTGTCGCTCAAGCAGGATACGAATGCTGTAGTTGTTATAGATCAGCAGCAGATGACCATCACACCTGAACCGCCTACATGCAGGTTTGTGTAGAAGCTTCCCTTGGTATCCTTCACCTGCTCCCATTGCCACTCGCCGTAGGACTTCTTTTGTCGGACTCTTACATCAGTGGTGTACCATCACAATCACTTGATTTAAGTGAGAAAGAGTTTGTGAGTCTCAATCCCACTCTCTCCTTCATACATGCCATTGCTGATAGGCACAGAAACTGTGACGTATAAGCCAGTAAGCATGAGCACACTGCAGCTGTCAGCTGAGGACCTTACCTTGCAAGGCAGCAGGAGCAAGGGCTTATTTACTGGCGGCCCACACTCGCCAAGATTGTCGTAGGGTATATGCGGCTTTTGAATTCAAGTATAGCGCCACCTAAACTCACACTGCACCCTTCGTAATCTTGCCGCTGATGGTCTGCGTATGTTTATTCATCAGGTAAACCCACTTATTTCACAGCTAACCTCAATATCCAGAGGCCATACCACTATCCGCCACCTGTGGACGCGGGTGGTAGCAGTACAGCTCTGCACTCAGTATACCTCTTCCCCATACATGAGCTCACACACACCCATGATTCTTTAGTGTTGCTGTGGGACTCATGGGATCCCCAGCCTTAAATGGCTGTGTCATCGTCAGGATTCAAACTCGTGATCTCCTGACAATAGGGTGAACGCTTTTCAGTTATACAACTCTGGAGCCCTTATTATTGATTTCAATTAGAGTCATGCAACATTGAAACAAAAAATATGTTTCTTATCACACAACTCAAAGACACAGATATCAAGCTCAATGCCCACAGGCCAAACATGGCCCACTGCCATGTGTAAGAGCATGTGCTCTTAAAGCACAAGCTTTAGCTATCATCCATTAACAAAAAAAAAATGTTTTATCATCTTTATAGAATGTTATATTTCACTTCAGGTTTATTGATCACAAAAATGTAAAGTCAGATAAGCTGGCTAAGTGAGACTACATGGACAAGGTGGAGTCCACAACCACAAAAGTCTGAGACACAGATATCAAACTCAATGCCCACAGGCTAAATACAGCCTACTGCCTCATTTCATTCGTCTCGTGAACTTCAATTCAGGTTTTATTTTAAGAGGAACCAGACTCAAAAGGGAACCCATCCTCATCTGGGTGACAAATAAATTCCTTTTATACATGTGCTAATACTACATGGTCAAAAAGTGCAATTGTGTACCAGGGAATTCATTACAGTTTCTACATGAAGTCTGTTTTGTTGAACTTCTCCACTGTTCACTGATGGAGACTTGAGTGCAGAACTGTTTGTGGCAATTGCAGTCCTAAAGCTATTATAGTATAACTGTTTACATGAATTGAGGTCCAAAGCCATCTGTATGGTTTTTAACTGGTACCATCCTCAGTAATCTCAACGATGTTAGGCTGCACCATGTGGGTCCATCCTGAGCAGTAGCAAGTGACTTCAAATTGATGAGAATTCCAACCAGAAGCAGGGCATCAGGATGGATCGGGCAGATTCGGAGAGCAGAAGCGGTCGGGATCACTGGCATCTCAGGAGTAACATGTAACTTGCAAAATATTATAATGAAATGGCCTGTAGTACTACTACTACACTAGACAAGTGATACGGTTTATGGCCAAAAGTTTTTGGACATCTGACACAGCCATATGTGCTTGTTGAACATCCCATTCCAGATTTAGTCCCTCTTGGTGTTGGGTGAGGAGGTCTGGAGTGTAGTCGGTGTTCCAACAATTCATTCCAAAGGTGTTCAGTGGGGTTGAGGTCAGTGCTCTGTGCAGGTCACTCGAGTTCTTTCAGCTTCTTCCAACCTTCACACATCATGTCTTCATGGAGATTGCTTTGTGCACAGGGGCATCGTGATGCTACAACAGGTTTTGGGCCTCTTAGTTCCAGTGAAGGGAAGTTGTAATGCTAGAACATGCAAAGGCATTCTATGCTCTAGACTCTTCCTGTTCTACTTTCAGAGCCAGTTATTGATGTTAATCAAAATAATAGATAATACACACGAAGAGCCTTGCATCATGACCCTTCACAGGCTTACAAAAATGCTGGGTTTGAGTTTGATGCCCCTGCAAGCACAGGTATCACTGTTTTAGATGTAGATTGCTTTTACTAAACAACCTTAATATTAAAAACCAACTAAACATATCTGCCTTCACGTAGTAGATACAATGAAAGCATTATTAGGAAGATAACATCGCCATGGCTACTGAGATTTTAATCATCACTGCTCATGAGGATTACTTTATGGTAATGCTTTTCTTTCTGTCTCCACACACATACACACATTCTCACATTCCTGACACTCATGGAGCATACTGTGTTTTGATAGCTAAATGACTAGAGGATTATTAGCACACTTGATGGGGAAACCATAAAGAATGAATATGACTTTTTATTGCACATACGTCTTTAGATGGTCTCTACACCTGTATGTTTTTTTTTTTTTTTTTTACCTGTCTGTGTTCTCTTTACGTCTTTGCGGAAACCCTACACCTTTGAGATTTGCTGACACAAAAGCCGCCAAAAGGCTTCACAAATACAGAGCGGTATGTTTAAAGTGTGTGAAGGCAAACATTGCACTCGAAGTGGAACCCAAAGAGCTGATCTCATTACAATACACTATTTGTTCTGCTTAAATCCGTTTGAACAGAGCTCGGATAAAGCAGCCTCACTTCACTTCATTCAGTCAGCACGTTTTATAAGTGTAGCAAGTTTAGGAGTCATTTTCAAAAGATCAACCCTATTAGGACAGCATTACTTTCTCATTAGTACCTCCCCCTTAAACCTGGATTTTGATGTTCCTGTACATTGATGGCATTTCGGCAGATGCCCTTATCCAGAGCGACTTACATTATATCATTTTTTTTTTATTCTGAGAACTTGAGGGTTAAAAGGCCTTGCTCAAGGGCCCAACAGTGGTAGGTTGGTAGCGCTGAGGTTTGAACTCACAACCTTCTGATCAGGAATCCACTGCCTTAACCACTGCCGTAAACACTGCCATGTTAACTGGATGTTTGCAGAACACATGATCACATGGCCTCCACCAAATTGTGCAGCATGCGAATGTGGAGTGAGGTGTACAGCTTGTTTAACCACTCATTTTATCAGCCTTCTTAATCAGTCTCTTTTGAACGACTTGTAATGTTTAATGATAAACTATACCATGCCGACTAATCACAGAAGTTGTGTTAAAGTTGTAACTGTGAGGATACTACATTCAGATCCAATACCAACATTCAGAGGAACTTGCAATTCTTCAAAATTGCCACAGATTTGGGCCAAGACGTGTCATGTCATGTGACGTCATCACAACGCGTATTCAGCCAAAGCCCTCTTCGATTCATGTGCATTGAACATGAGTATAGCTAAAAGGTCTCATTTACCTTTAATGGGTAGTTCTTTCCACCTAAGCACAACAGAGCAACGTGAAAGTTCAGCTCTCTGTTATTTCCACAGAATCATCAGACCGTCATAACTTTCCCTTCTGGTCAAATAAGTAATCAAATATACACTATTGCCATGCCTTGCAGTCTGGCAGTTTTCCCAAAGTGTTTTGATAACCAAATGATTCTGAGCAGGTGTACTAGATAATTAAATGTAAAAAAAGGTTTGACCTGATCTGCATGCTGAAACAAGCCCTAACACAACTGGAATTGTGGAATGGATCCACGGTTCAGACGCAGTTTGCGATTATTATCCACATCGCCAAACAAACAAGATGAGAAGTGCAGACTCACATATATGAAAGGAATGTCAGATAATCTGTTTAAGTGAGACTACATGGACAAGGTGCAGTCTATCTACCCCATCTCTGACACCAGCCATGTGTCCTACAGCCCAGACTGTGCTCAATCAAAGACTATAAATAGATGAAGGAGCGATGACTCATCATGTGCTCATCTTAAGACAAATAGTACCAATCCTGCTGTGAATTACCTGCGGACGTAACGAGTTACACACCTGTTCTATACATGCCCGATGTGATCAGACCTTTCAAGGTGGTAAACTCGCACAAGCATTCATGGTCCTGTTCAAAGAACATGTGGAGGTTTTCACTGACATCAATCCTTTCCTAACTCTTTTGTTGATTTTGACATGAAGCGACACTGATTCAGTCCACTAGTAACGTACGTGAATGACTTTCTTCCTGCTGAACCTTCTCCAATTCACGTACAACTCCGATAGGAGGATGCCATTGATGTAACTATGTGCTTTGCTTGCACCTAGAAAAGAAGAACATCTCCATGAGAATGCTGCGTATTTAATACCATTGTTCCCACCAAGCCTGCCATGAAGTTTAAATATTTAGAAGAACTGGTTCCTTGACTTTCTCACACGCAAACCCTAGGTGGTAAGAATTGATAACAGCATCAAGAACGTCCTCCATGTCAAATGAACCGTGTGTGTATGTGTGTGTGTTTGTGTTGGGATGTTCTCAAGGAAAGAAGCCACATAGTTCCACTATAGGTCTAGAGATGGGGTACTTTGGTATCTCTTAGTAAGATAAATAATGGAATAGAAATTATTTAAAAAATGTATCCATTGTCTCAGAGCAAGTGTATTACGTAGATGAAAAACAAAGCCCCAGGTTGGAAACCTGCCTTCTAGTCTAGAATGTTTGTTTGCATTTGGATTGGCCTCTGGTGGTCAGTCGTTTTATAGACACACCCCCAACACCCCTTCACATCCTCTCAAATCATTATGAGGAGAATTTGACATATTTATACTGTATGTTATCGGCTATAACTTCAAGTAGTTGAATGTCCAAGTGTGCGTGAAAGTGATGATAGGACACTCCACTCTAGTCTAGTCTAACTTTTTACTTACTACTGGTACGTCTAGCACACTTTTCACATTTGAAAACTGGCATGTATTTGGTTCACCCCACCGAGACTGTCAGATTCTTCTTGGATAAAAGCATCCAGTATCTTTTATCCAAAAGGATTTCAGTAGCATCTAGCCACTGCTTTCAAACACAAGCAATCACCTTTAATCCTGACAATAACCAGGGATAGAATATGCGATCCGAAGAAATTATTTTTTTTCTTTGCTGTCAAATATTTGTCAGAAATGTCAACAGTGCATTTGGTTGACACTA